>NW_015667266.1:403087-405578 GCF_001515625.1 Sinocyclocheilus rhinocerous
ATACAGTTTGTACAGTATAAAAACCATTACGCCTGTGGAATGTCCCCATGTAGATAGCTAAGTAAACGTGTGTGTGTGTGTGTCTCTCTCTTAAGGGAAGTCCGTGGGCATAGTGACGACAACACGAGTTCAACACGCGACTCCTGCTGCTTCATACGCTCACAGCGCCAGCCGGACCTGGTACAGCGACGCTGATCTGCCGACTTCTGCCGTCACAGGAGGCTGTTTGGATATCGCCTCACAGCTGCTCCGAAACACCGACATAGACGTGAGAGAGAGACGTTTGACAGTGTTTCGATTCATATCAGAAGTGCAACATAGCCATTATGTTAATGGAACAGTTGACTCAAAAAAATTAAAATATCCTCACCCTCAGTTCATCCAAGATCAGGATGAGTTTGTTTCTTCATCAGGTTTGTAGAAATGTAGCATTGCATCAGTGTCTCAGCAATGGATGCTCTGCAGTGAATGGGTGCCGTCAGAATGAGAGTCCAAACAGCTGATAAAAACATCACAATAATCCACAAGTAATCCACAGCACTCCAGTCCATCAGTTAACATCTGGAGAAGACAAAAGCTGAAACAAATCCAGCATTAAGACGCTTTTAACTAAAAGTCCATATAATCCATAATAACTGTTCCTCCAGTGAAAAGGTGTTCTGGTCTGAATCAGGAGAGAAATCTGCACAGATCAAGCAGCGTTTACAAGCCAAAACAGCTCTAAACAAATATGTGAGAGACAACAGGAGATCACTGGAGGAAGAGTTATTGTGGATTATGGACTCTATGGTATTTTAGTTAAAAACGTCTTAATGCTGGATTAGTTTCAGCTTTTGTCTTCTCCAGATGTTAACTGATGGACTGGAGTGCTGTGGATTACTTGTGGATTATTGTGATGTTTTTATCAGCTGTTTGGACTCTCATTCTGACGGCACCCATTCACTGAAACTATTCCTTTAATGCCAGTCAAAGTTTAAACTTTTTTTCCCTCATGTTGCAGGAAGCTCAAGGAAAAGGAGAACAAGAGGGAGAAGGAAAAGTTGAGTCTGTTCCTGCGGTGATCCTGTTATTCCACTGTTTCATCTGCAGAAGAACCACTGACGGCGTAGTTTGAAGAAATACACATTGTACACTGTGTATTTGAGTTTGGCTTAAAGAAATGTATTTTTAAATGCTAAATCTTTAGATTTGACCAAACTGTTTTAAATATTTGCACACTGTAAGATACATTTATGAGACACCAAAACTTTGTTTACATACGAGTGAGAGAAAAAATGGCTAATTATGGATTTTTGCTGTTTCTCAAACTTTTAAGATACTTAATGTTAACTGTTAATATTGCTCTGAATGTAAACTTTATATATTATGAAGATGTTTGGCATTATTGCATAAAAGTATTGGTAAATTATGATATCAGTTCGAAAATATTGGTGTAATAATTTCTTCGCAGAAATGATTAATTATATTTTGCGCGTGCAGTGGTTGAGCTGGACTGTTTAGTATCTTCATTTGAGTGTGACTTTCATATTTATGTCGGAATGTATTTTCATCAAGAAAATCTCTCAATTATATATAAATAAAAATGTGCAATCAGTTATGGGGTTTGTTCGTTGTTAACACTCAATCTCACATTCATTGCAATGTGAAATGCATTAGAATTTAAATGAACAAAAAGTTAAAGATGCTGTAATTTCTGGCGTTTCGTCTCCAATCACACGCCTTCGCTTCTAAACCCCGCCCCCAGATGCGTGCCAGCCAATCCCAAATTCGCAATTCAGAACGGACAAAATGATTGACACACTGAAGATGGCGCTCTCGCGACTCTTCTGCGTCTGTTTACACTATTTAAATACCGGTAGAAATTGGATGCAAAACGTTTAGCGACAGGATTCCTGTCAAATACCGCATTTGTTTATATCGCATTTGTAGCGGAAACAATGAAGCCCCGCCCACTCGCCGAACACGTGATCGTTGTTAGACGTGTTGTGATGAAGCGCACCAAAACAAGGCTGCTTTCTACCAAAACACACTGATTACGATCAAACTCGCTGCTTTCCTCCTTTTCCTTTACTTTCTGCACTTGTAAACAGCGTAATATGTCTTCATCGCTTCCATTCCAGGGTCCATGAACTGAAATGATTACTGAAAAAAAGAAACCTGAATCCTCTTTGAGTCGCATTCAAATATCAATGCGGTGTTTTGTAGTAATGGAAACATTTGTACTCTTACAAGTGTAATCTTTTAAATCAACGAACTCCATGAATTGGTTAGTGACATTAAAACAAAAATCTACCTCAGCAATGAAACATGAAACGTGTTTTTAAAAGTCTCATCCAGTAAGCATCATCGACTGCGATTGGTCTATTCTATCCAGCGTTGAGAAAAGTAACAGGTGTCACGTGATGATACGCGCTCTTTAGATAATTTACACCGGAGCAGATCAACTTTAAAAACTGTTGAAATTATTGTAAAGTAATTTCCGAGCAGTAAC
>NW_015667266.1:406798-408666 GCF_001515625.1 Sinocyclocheilus rhinocerous
GCCGTCAGAATGAGAGTCCAAACAGCTGATAAAAACATCACAATAATCCACAAGTAATCCACAGCACTCCAGTCCATCAGTTAACATCTGGAGAAGACAAAAGCTGAAACACATCCAGCATTAAGACCTTTTTAACTAAAACACGAGTCCGTAATCCATAATAACTCTTCCTCCAGTGAAAATCCAGCTACATATTTGTTTAGAGCTGTTTAAACGCTGCTTGATCTGTGCAGATTTCTCTCCTGATTCACACCAGAACACTTTTTCAGTGTCTCAGCAATGGATGCTCTGCAGTGAATGGGTGCCGTCAGAATGAGAGTCCAAACAGCTGATAAAAACATCACAATAATCCACAAGTAATCCACACCACTCCAGTCCATCAGTGAACATCTGGAGAAGACAAAAGCTGAAACAAATCCAGCATTAAGACCTTTTTAACTAAAACACGAATCCGTAATCCATAATAACTCTTCCTCCAGTGAAAATCCAGCTACATATTAGTTTAGAGCTGTTTAAACGCTGCTTGATCTGTGCAGATTTCTCTCCTGATTCACACCAGAACACTTTTTCACTGGAGGAAGCGTTATTATGGATTATAGACTCAATGTATTTTATATTTATTACATTTATTTTTATTTTTATTATTTAATATCTTTTTTTCAGTTAAAATAACCCCAACTCTAACCCTAGCAATTAAAATGTATTTCATAATTAAATTTTTTTATATTTATAATATTTATTTTTATTTGTTTTATTTAATCTTTATTTCAATTAAAATAACCCTAACTTTAGTTTTAGTAAACGCTAATAACCCTGCTTCGTGCTGCATTGAGTTTCAAGGTCTTTGATTAAGATTTTGAATGGCATTTGGAATAAAAATGGGGAAATGTTGTCTCTCTAGCTCTCTTTGAGCCGGGTGACCTTCGGTTTGATGTGGAGAGAGATCCCAGCATGGATCCCTCCATCTCAGAAACCACAGAGAAAGCCATTCGGATCCTGAAGAAAAATCCCAAAGGATTCTTCCTGCTGGTCGAAGGTAATCAATTTACAAACAAGCAATCCATCAACCAAATAACCAAACAATCAACCAACAAAAAGACCAATTCATTGCTGATCAGTCCATCCACCCACAAATCTATTCACTAATCAATCAGAAAATTGAATCTATTAATAAACCAGTGCAATGTCTGTAGTTTAGCGTCATTGTCAGATGAATCAAACTCAGATTAAAATCTCACATGTTCGTCGATCAGATTTGATCTTCATATCCTTTCACAGGCGGCCGTATCGATCAGGGACACCATGACAGTCGAGCATCCATGGCGCTGCATGAGGCGGTTGCCCTTGATGACGCTGTCGCCCGCGGACTGGAGCTGACCAATGAGGAGGAGACTCTGACAGTCGTCACGGCTGACCACTCCCACGCCTTTACTTTCAACGGCTACCCGTTCAGAGGGAACAGCATTCTGGGTACGTTTCGGTTCGCATGTGCACTACAAGTATTAATAACGAAAATATTCCGTATCGGTCTTTCGGACGAATGAATGCAGTATTATTTTAACCACTTAACTTCTCTGAGGAACATATTTAGAAACTCTGTTTGTATATTCTATGGAAGTTCGTTTCTGCCACTAAAAAAAATTTTAAACGTTAATTGTGACTTTTTAGTCTCACAATTCTGACTTTTTTACCAGAATTGTGTGATATAAACTCGCAATTGTGTGAAATAAAGTCAGAATTGCATGACAAACTCACAATTGCGAGAAATAAAGTCAGAATTGTGTGATATAAACTCGCAATTGTGTGAAATAAAGTCAGAATTGCATGACAAACTCACAATTGCGAGAAATAAAGTCAGAATTGCGTGA
>NW_015667266.1:411304-412743 GCF_001515625.1 Sinocyclocheilus rhinocerous
CTTCCTCCAGTGAAAAAGTGTTCTGGTGTGAATCAGGAGAGAAATCTGCACAGATCAAGCAGTGTTTAAACAGCTCTAAACACATATGTGGCTGGATTTTTATGTGAGATGGACTTTTTCACTGGAGGAAGCATTATTATGGATTATGGACTCATAATTTAGTTAAAAACATTGGATTTGTTTCAGCTTTTGTCTTCTCCAGATGTTAACTGATGGACTGGAGTGCTGTGGATTACTTGTGGATTATTGTGATGTTTTTATCAGCTGTTTGGACTCTCATTCTGACGGCACCCACTCACTGCAGAGCATCCATTGCTGAGACACTGATGCAGTGCTACATTTCTCCAAACCTGATGAAGACACAAACTCATCACGATCTTGGTGTTGAGTGTGATCTGTAAACGGGGCTTGTATCATTTGCACTCAGTCTTCGTTTGCCTGATGAAAACTGGAGAGCGAACAGATGACTTTGTGTGCAGGTGATCATCGGAGGAGGTCGGAAGTACATGACGCCTAAAGGGTTTCCCGATCCGGAGTATCCCACAGACCTGAGCGCACAAGGACAGAGAAAAGACAACAGAAACCTCGTAAATGAGTGGCTGAGCATGAAAGAGGGAAAGGTAAGGAAACCCAGAAGAGCATCTGGTTCATTACTGTGAAATATTTCCTTTCCATTTAGCAAGAAAGAACGACAGAAAGGTAGGACTTGATTAGATGCTGAAAATGTTTCAGATTCTGAGAAAATGACTGCATTTTGATGAAGACTCATGAAGACAAACATGTATTTTCTTTAGAATAACATTCACGATAAGACCAGAAACATGAATGAAGAAAGCACATTTTAAACTATATTCAAAACACATTTCAGCATTATCTTCACGCACAATATTTCTCATAAACGTGTAGGTTGCAAGATACGTGTGGAATAAGACAGACTTTGATGCAGTGGACCCTGAAAAGACAGATTATCTGATGGGTGAGAGACATTCATTCAGACAAAACAAATGATCTCAAAGAGTTTGAGTTTCTAAACCAGAGCAACTGAGCTCATGAGCTTCATACAAGTCTTATTTGTATTATTCATGTACTATTAGAGTTTTTACTTTTACCTTTTTTATATTTTAATTTAGATTTTAGTTTAATATTTAGTCATTTTTTCTTATATGCTTTTGTGATTTTTTTTTAATATTTAAATATTTATTTTTATTTTAGTGTTAGTTCAGTTTATTTCCAGATAAACTCATTTCATTAACTCATTTCAGTTAGTTGCCAAGGCAACATTTTAAATTTTTCTTTAGTTTAGGTTTTTATCTAATATTATTTTTAATACTTATTATATTTATCTTTATTTATATGATTTAATATTTATTTCAATTAAAATAACCCTAACTGTAACCCTAACGATTAAAATGTTTTTAATTATTTTATTTTATTTATTT
>NW_015667266.1:412812-421292 GCF_001515625.1 Sinocyclocheilus rhinocerous
TTTCACAGGCGCCCGTATCGATCAGGGACACCATGACAGTCGAGCATCCATGGCGCTGCATGAGGCGGTTGCCCTTGATGACGCTGTCGCCCGCGGACTGGAGCTGACCAATGAGGAGGAGACTCTGACAGTCGTCACGGCTGACCACTCCCACGCCTTTACTTTCAACGGCTACCCGTTCAGAGGGAACAGCATTCTGGGTACGTTTCGGTTCGCATGTGCACTACAAGTATTAATAACGAAAATATTCCGTATCGGTCTTTCGGACGAATGAATGCAGTATTATTTTAACCACTTAACTTCTCTGAGGAACATATTTAGAAACTCTGTTTGTATATTCTATGGAAGTTCGTTTCTGCCACTAAAAAAAATTTTAAACGTTAATTGTGACTTTTTAGTCTCACAATTCTGACTTTTTTACCAGAATTGTGTGATATAAACTCGCAATTGTGTGAAATAAAGTCAGAATTGCATGACAAACTCACAATTGCGAGAAATAAAGTCAGAATTGTGTGATATAAACTCGCAATTGTGTGAAATAAAGTCAGAATTGCATGACAAACTCACAATTGCGAGAAATAAAGTCAGAATTGCGTGATATATACTGGCAATTCTGACTTTTTCTCACAAGTGCAAATTTATATCTCACAGTTATAACTTGTTTTCTCATAATTCTGACTTTCTCAAAATTGTGAGAAAATTGTGAGATATAGTGTCCAATTCTGAGGGAAAAAATACTGATTATTTTCTTACAATTTTGAGTTTATATCTAACAATTCTGACTTTATAACTCGCAATTGTGAGATATAAACAATTCTGAGAAAAAAAGTCAGAATTGTGAGTTTCTTATCACGCAATTCTGACTTTATAACCCGCTTTTGCGAGTTTCAATCACGTAATGATGAGAAAAGAGTCAAATTCGCGAGAAAAAAGTCAGAATTGCAGAAAAATGTAGAACAGTAAGATGAAAAGCTGCAATTAGCCTACCTTTTTTATTTTTTTATTCAGTGGCGGAAATGGGCTTCCATCATATTCAAATGAGTATAAGACAATAGACCTAGTGCCATATTTCATTTTTGACAGGAATAAAAACAAGGCTGTGAGACTGAAGTAGTGTGTTGCTGTTTAAAAAGTGATTAACAATTTTTTTTTAAAATTGCATAAACACCCAGTAAGCGACCATATGTACAAATATTAATCGCCCATTTACGCTGTGGTACGAAGAGTGTTGAAAGACAGAGCCAAAGTTTATTCAGCAACCAACTTATTTATTTATTTTTTCCGCTGCAGTACTGAAAACTTTCCCAACTGTCATTTTTGTGTCCCATTACACCCTTAATCATTATCATTTCCATCTCTCAGGAAAGTCTCCAATCTTTGCCATGGACTTTTTACCCTACACAACTCTGATGTACGGAAACGGACCGGGACACAAAATCACCGACAACAAGCGTCCAGACATCCGTAACGTCGACACCAGTAAGAAACTGATATTTTAATGCTTCACACACTGCAAGCGCTGCTGTTGTGAGTGTTTATTCTCATTCTCGCTCTCTCTCTCAGCCGATAAGGACTACGTTCAGCAGTCGGCCACCCCGCTAGACTCTGAGACCCACGGAGGCGAGGATGTGGCGCTGTTTGCCCGCGGCCCCATGGCTCACCTCTTCCAGGGTGTTTACGAGCAGAACTACATCCCACATGCCATGGCATTCGCGGCCTGCGTCGGCACCAATCAGGAACACTGTGCTGCCACCCCTGAACCTGATGAGATTCCCTTCACATCCACTGAGCCGGGAAGCTCCGCCCCCAACACGCCCCTCTGCGCCATGACGACAGTGATGCTGAGCGTATGCATGAGTGTTTTACTGCACTGAGAGAGCGCGAGAAAGCAGCAGATATTCATAATCTGAGCATAAATTAACATTTCAGTTAAGAAAACCCTTTAATTATAAGGTGTTTCTTAATTAAAGGTGTTCATTGCAACTGCCTGCAAGTCCTGGGGAGTCGAAACTGACAGACAACAAGAAATGGCAAATGCAACACATTTAAAGACTTCTATCTTAAGTCCGAAAATAATGACATAATCTTGCATCCAATGGCATGTACAAATGTTTCCAATAAAATGCTTTTTATAATGAGAATGTTCTTCCCGTTAATGAAATCTTCAGTAATGCTGCGTCCCAATTCGCCTACTTATACTATGCCCTAAAAGTATGTACTCTTTTTGTGACGAAACATCTTAATGCATGTTAATAATACATCTATCTTTATACGTCGTTCATTTTTCTGAAAAAGACGTTCGTCTAATATAAATAACATATAACTAAATAACAACAACAAAAAATATATATTTTTTTAAACATTTAAAAAATTTAAAAAACATTTTTCGAAATAACGTTTTCATAACTTAAAGGGAACGTTAGCAGAACATTCCTTGAATAAAAAGTTTATTAATCGTGATCTGGTCTTTAGCAGGTTAGCACAAAACATTATTTAAACGTTGTTCATGGAATGTTTTTTTTTTTCTGAAGCGTTTTAGTTGGAAGTTCGTCTAACGTTTTTTAAAAGTAACATTCCCATAATGTTTGCAAAATGGTCAAATGAAATGTTCCCTTAACATTCACATAACAAAACAAAATAAAACATTTACGTAAAAAACATTTGGTCGTTCCGAGAACATTCGGAAATAACGTTTTCATAACGTCAGCAGAACATTTATAGAGCGTGTTTTTGTTTGCGTAAGATGTAGTGTTAGGTGTATGTACTATTAAAATTTATATACTTCTCAATAAAAAATTTTTGAGTAACAAATGAATAGGATGGGACTTGATTGGATTATGAAAAGTGGAGTATGATATTAATGATTAATATTATTTCTCCACCTACAAGTTTGTTGATTAATCATAATGAATCAATTAAACCAGCGATATTTGTTATGAAAACGTACATTCTGATTTCACATTGAATCGTAACTTTAAACTGAATCTGTATGTTATTGATGAAAATATTTGATGAGCATTGACGTCATATTCTGTAGCCCCATCCCTTTTCAGCGCTGCGCTCGTTGTCTTCTGTCTTCCGCTTGTATTTCCACAGTGTGAAGGTAAGATATACTTACTAAGATATATCTTCCTGGTATACTGACATTTGTTATGACATCCGAGCATTTTAATGCACATAATAACTTTCTTTATCCTCTTCACCAGTGTTGGGGGTGATGCATTACAAGTAACGCAAGGTAATCAGATTACTTTTTTTCCCAAGTAACTAGTAAACAGTGTTGGGGAAAGTTACTTTTAAAAGTAATGCATTACAATATTGCGTTACTACCTTAAAAAGTAACAAATTACGTTACTTAGTTACTCTTTATGGAAAGTAATGCATTACATAGGACACTCTGTTGCTTAGTTACGTGCATTCTGTCACTGTTTAACCTGCCCTGTCAATCATCTTATCACAGTTAACATCATCCACATTTCGTTTAATTTGATTTCCTAAGGTATTGGAGAGAAATTAAGAGGTACGTTGAGATCTGCTAGTCGCGGGTCTATCATGCCGAGAACTCTGCTCATGTGTTTGCATAATGATGCATTTAAAAGTTAATGACCAAAAGTATCATTATAAAAGTTCACAGTGTTGCCGCAGATGAAATATAACGTGGATAACATTACATTTATATTTTTTCCATCAAGTTAGACATTGATTATTTATCACTCAAATCCGTTTATCTACCTGTCCGTTGGTCGCGTATATCCGCCATGTTTGTAGTTTTGTAACACTTTTAATGCGTGTTTGTAGTTCTAATTGAATCCTCGTCCACCGCGCAATGCGTTGTGGGTAATATTAGCCGTTAGAGTGCGCATTGATCTGCACTTCGAATTCTAAAAGTATGTACTCTTTTTGTGAAGAAAAAGTACATACTTTTGAGTATGTAGAAGAATAGTAGGCAAGCCTTGGGACATACTATTTCGTCATAGCTGCTTCTTTAAGGGACGCTCTGTTGCTTAGTTACGTGCATCCTGTCAGTTTAAACTGCCCTGTCAATCATCTTGTCACAGTTAACATCATCCACATTTCATTTAATTTGATTTCCTACCGTATTGGAGAGAAATGAAAGAGATACGTTGATCTGCTAGTCGCGGGTCTATCATGCCGAGAACTCTGCTCATGTGTTTGCATAATGATGCATTTAAAAGTTAATCATCAAACGTATCATTATAAAAGTTCACAGTGTTGCTGCAGATGAAATATAACGTGGATAACATTCAATTTATATTTTTTCATCAGGTTAGACATTGATTATTTATCACTCAAATCCGTTTATCTACCTGTCCGTTGGTCACGTATATCCGCCATGTTTGTAGTTTTTAATGCGTGTTTGTAGTTCTAATTGAATCCTCGTCCACCGCGCAATGTGTTGTGGGCAATATTAGCCGTTAGAGTGTGCATCGATCTGCACTTCGAATTCTAACCAGAAGTAGTAGACCATCCGGGAATCTTTGGCATACTTTTTTAAACGTACTATGATTTGGGACATACTAATTCTATTTTCGAATACTATTTAGGACGGATAGTATGCGAATTGGGACGCAGCAAATGTCTTACAGTTTAACAGGAAATGCATCAAAAACAAAATTGACAATTCTTATTTTCATGGAATATTTAATTAAG
The DNA here is from genome assembly GCF_001515625.1 of Sinocyclocheilus rhinocerous. Classification (NCBI taxonomy): domain Eukaryota; kingdom Metazoa; phylum Chordata; class Actinopteri; order Cypriniformes; family Cyprinidae; genus Sinocyclocheilus; species Sinocyclocheilus rhinocerous. The sequence goes on from NW_015667266.1 coordinate 417,484, forward strand.
TATTTATTATAAATGACTTATCTGTGCACGTCATTATAATTTGTTTTTCTAATATCCAATCCAATCAATTCCCAATCAATATCAAGTCCCACCCTACATTTTTCTTGCCACTTGGATATGTGTCGCAATAGAGAAGAAAAGACGATCACAATTTCCGTTACATTTTAATTTTTACATTTGGAAAGTTTTGTAAGTAACAATAGTAATAAGTAAAAATACATTATTACGGCCTTCCACATGGTCGCCGATGTTGGTGGTAGAAGTGAGCGAGTAATTGACGCGTGCAAATTAAATCCATGCACTGATGTTAAACGCTTTCCGTGTCCTTTATTCTGCTTCAATCACAACCAATAAACAGCTCGCTTCCTGTAAGCTGTCCTTTCAGTTCATGACATACCAATTTAAAGTTCATACCTTGTAGACAGAGCAAATACATTGTCCATAGTCCATATTATTCCTTGCACGATTATGCTTCAAGTTCGGTTCAACAAAGGGGGTCTGAATACTTTCCGTACCCACTGTATTTGAAAAAGTAACTCAGATATTTCTAAATGAAAAAGTAATGTGTTTCTTTACTAGTTACTAAAAAAAAGTAATCTGATTACGTAACTCGCGTTACGTAATTGTAATGCATTACCCCCAACCAGGGCCGTTTCTAGGCATAGGCGAGCTAGGCGGTCAGCTAGGGCGCCACCAGCTGAAGGGCCGCCAATGAGCGCACGTACTGGCACTTTGAGCAGGGTTGTGATAAAGAGTGGCACGGTCACCCTGAAGTCAAATTGGCTAGAAACGGCCCTGCCCCCAACACTGATAGTAAAGTAACGCATTCCTTTTTAATTTAGAAGAAAATATCTGAGTTACTTTTTCATTTTCAAATAAGTAACTCCAGTTACTTTGTTTTCCCATGTACTGACTGACAGCTCTCCTGTCCTCATGTTGAGATGCTACTGTAGTTCTAGACTAAATGTCAACATGCATTTACTCATCTCATTTGCACAAAAACAGATTCAGTATCAGTATATCAAACTCATAATATTATGCAAACCTGCAATAGTTAAATGTTAACAAAAATGATTTATGTAGGCTAAAAAGTAAAGCAAAAGTAACGTAATGCATTACTTAAAAAAAAAAAAAAAAGTACCGCGAATAGTTACTTTTTTAAAGAGTAACGCAATATTGTGATGCATTACTTTTAAAAGTAACTTTCCTCAACACTGCTCTTCAACAGCGATGCTACAGAACAGAGGCGGAGCACACACGCGCATGCTCATAAATAATAAATCACACCCAAAGACGGTTATTTTTAGCAGGGCGTGAGTCATTAATGTAACTGTTAGAACATCTGCTGTGTCTCATCAAACCTGAGAGAGTCTTAGTTAAGCGTGTTACGATGCAAAGGTGCATTTGCATGCATTTGTTATAGGTATAGACAGAAACATGCGAGCCATTGCAGATGAAAAAAGACAAATCCTAATGGTTTTCCTGAGGCAGAAATTCTCTCTGTGTTCCAAAACCTAGTGAGCTGCGTTTCAAGATATCACTACACTTCTGCTATAACTCTGGCATTAAATATCTTCTGTTTTCATAGAGAGGGCGATCCCAGAATGCAATCTGATGAGCTCAGATAAAAATGTTTCAGTTTTACACAATATTTTTGTGTGCTGTGTATTTTTATGCTTATTAGTCCATTGCATTAACCCAAACTCTATTGAAATCAATTGTGAGCCGCATGCTTCAGTTGCACATGCTTCACCATTTAGATCCCAGTTAGGATGCTTTCTTATATATGTAGACAGCAAGGCAGCATCTATCTATCTATCTATCTATCTATCTGTGCAGATGTTGTGTTGACCTACAGGTGGCGCTGTAACACTGCACACACTACTGCACTGCAGGACAGTGTGCTGAGAGACTGAGAGAGAACATGCAGAAAGCTTCAAAGAGAATAAAAGCGTGTAATCATTAAAAAGTTGAGTGCCTCTTCTGCTCCACTGAGTGAAAATGTAGCTGCAGATTTTCACTGCTGCATATTTGTAATTCATACAAACCCTCTAGTCACATGGCTTTGGAGGATTTCATCCCAAAATCAAAAGGAAATAAAAATAGCATTATATTTTGTATAAATTACATGCATTATTATATTAAAAAAATATTGTAGTCATTTATATAATTTATTTTTATTTCTGACGGTTTAACCATAAGTTCATACCGTAATGCATTTTAAAATATTTAAAAATTTGAACAATATTTAATTGTTTTTATTGCATTACAGTAGATTTATTTATTTATTTTATTTATTGTATGTATTTACTGAATGTTCTAAAAAGGGCACCTTCATTTTCTTTGATCAAAATATTTGATATTTCTCTTCTTTTGATTTTGGGGTGTTCTGGATATGTTTGTGACAGGTTGAGATTGACACTTGATGTTGTTTGTTCAGATTTCCACTCACTAACAAAAACTTGTACAATGAAAGTTTTAAAAAATCTCTTTTAGGCAAGAACAACCACAAACTAGCTGCTTTTCTCCAAAAGTAAGAAAACAAATGTTGAACAGGTTTTGATTTTTTGCTGGATTTGCTAGAAAATGAAGCTAAAATAGGTTTTTGATGGAAGCTGGATTTGCATGGTGTGTTGCGTGTCTAAACTGGTCATTTATGTTAAATATCAGGATTGAAATGGTCTACCAAGCATTTGGATCTGACTGATCTAGATCAAGATGATTAGAGCTTGTGGACCAGATAAAATGTACAGGTCAGTAGCTACGTTTACATGCAACCCAATAATCTTTTAGTAATTAGATTGATGGCTCAATTGGATTGAAAGGCTTTACATAAACACCTCAAACGATCCGATTTAGCTCGATCCGAATTAAATTACAATCGGATTGAAAGGGGAGATGTAGCCCTGAAATAATATGATTTTTATCTTTTTTTTAAATCTATTTTACTAAGAGATAAAAAAAAATATTTACTTACAGTTTTGCTTAACAATTTGCACGGCCTACAAATTTTCTAATGTTTTAATTTTTTTTATCATTTTGTATAATTCCCTCTTCTTTCTTTTTCCTTTATTATTTATTATGTTTCTATTTTGAGCTATTGGTTGTTCGTGTTTTCCTTTTTTCTCTATTGCTGTCATTCTTAATTATTGTGTTCTATTTAAAAAAAATTTTTTTTTTTTATTGCAAAACTTGTAGAAACGTACAGAAACAGGGAAGCGAGACATGAATATATTCCAACAAAAAGCAAATATAAAAATAAAAACAGAAAACAAATATTCTGTATTTGCATGTCAAATTAATTATTTTGTGTTCTATTTTTTGTTGTAGCATAGTGTAAACTGATGACGCTAAAGGCGGCGACTGCGCATGCGCTGTAGTTTTGTTCCAATTTCGAAGTAATGCGCGTGAAAAAGAAAAAAAAAAGGTTTAGGGTTCATATAAACAAAACTTTCAGGATCTGAAACTAGATTGGATTCATTGCGACTGACGAAAATTAGTGTTTCTGAAAACGTCTTGTTTTGTGCAATGTTCCTCTAAAAGAGTATAAACATGTTTTTATCAGAACTATATGATGAAAGATCAGCATCAACATCTTTAAGGGAAATCTGTGGTCTTGCACGGCCTGCGGTAAATGCAGAGATGAGGTTTATTCCCAGAGAAGAAGAGACGAGCAGCAGTGTAAACGAGCCGTGCATCTGCGATCACCCCAGAGACCCGAGCAAGAGTTCACAGATGAAGATGCTGCACAAGAGAACTACTGCACTCTGTGTGTGTGTGTGTGTGTGTGTGTGAGTGTGTGTGTGTGT
>NW_015667266.1:421302-433415 GCF_001515625.1 Sinocyclocheilus rhinocerous
GTGTGTGTGTCTGTGTCTCTGTGTGTGTGTGTGTCTGTGTCTCTGTGTGTCTGTGTCTCTGTGTGTCTGTCTCTGTGTGTCTGTGTCTGTGTGTGTCTGTGTCTCTGTGTCTGTGTCTGTGTCTATGTGTGTGTGTGAGAGAGAGAGAGAGAGAGAGATGGACTGAGGTTAAACTTGCTGACTTAAGAGCAAAATATGATTCACAAATACACACAGATTTATACAGTTGGCTATTTAGTTATTCACTCATTCATTCATTCATTTCCATTGAAGGATGTTTTGGTTTGTCAGATTCAATTTCTGGAGACATTTTCGGTCAAAAAGGGAAGTTTTGTTACATTTAGCTAATTTCTGGAGACTATTTTGTCCGCAAACTATAATCAAGTAAACACACTTATTTCCACACTCATTAAATGTTGTGGGCGGGGTCAGCGCAGGATCTGTCCAATCAGAGCTCGTTGCGCATACGGTGGCTGGTTTATAAAGCTAGTTTCCGCATGTGATTCTCCAGCCTTCAGTTCCTCCAGCTCCATTAGTTTACGCGCGGGAGAGCGGAGCCGTTCGCACCGGTGTGTGTTTGGACTTGACGGGGCTGTGAACGGAACCGAGCCGCGGGAGACGCCGATGCGCGAGAGCTCGAGGAGAGAAACGCTGTCATCTAGAGGTGAGATTCACTAGACCGCAATATATTTCATATACCATATTTGTTATCATTTAATTAAACCTTCGAGCATTTCAGTGCAATGTCATTTTCTTTGGTGATTTTACTAAGCAAAATAGCTCCTTCTCTGTCAAGAGCAATTTAGTCTGATGCTCATTTGTTCTGAAAACAGCTGGTTTAGTCTTAATGTGTGAAGAACAGCTGTTTAGTCTGCACGCGTTTGAATAACAATAATTGTATATGTTTATATAGACAGATGTTCAGCTGCCTATATCTGTGTTGGAAGGACTGCAGTTCAGTCTGTTGTAGAAAAGCATTTTTATTATTAGTCTGTGTGTCTGTAAAGAACAGCAGGTTTTAGTCTGTATGTGCTTTTAGGAAAACCCGCAGTTTAGTCTTTACATGTTTAAAAAAGAGCATCAGTTTAGTTGGTTAAGAGCAGTTGGTTTAGTCCATATGTGTAAAGAACAGCAGTTTAGTCTGTTTGCATTTGGGAGAAACGCTTGTTTAGTCCGTTTGTGTTTGAGATCATCAGTTTAATTGGTTTTTAACTGGAAAGCAGTTGGTTTAGTCCATATTTATATGGGGGAAAAATGCAGTTAAGTCTGTATATTTGGACCAAACAATAGTTTTTAGTGTTTCGTGTTAAGAGCTGTAGTTTAGTGCGTATATGTGGAAAATATATGGTGGCGGAGAAGTGCAAAGCAAATCACAATTCTGAAAACAAAATAACAAATGTTAACACAGAACCTTTTTGTAAAGTGTTACCAAAAATATCAATAAGTAATAATTGAGAAAATATATTAGTGTAATAGTGTGTATTAAAAATACATGAAATGTTTGGTACGAAATTGGCCATATATTTTATTCCAAAAATATTTAATTTAATAATTTAATGTGATATTTTTTTGTTGTTGTTGAAAATGACTTTTTGCATGACGTTACTGAAAAACATGACAAATCTCTTGACTAGTGATTTCGAAAAGTGTATTTTCATACATCCTATAATACATGATCTTGACGTTAATTATTAATTTGAAGCTCGTCTGTCCATGATGATGAATGTCTGGGTCTTTCTTCTCGTTCCGAACGGAAAAAACTAAACGCCTTTCCACTCGGAGCGTCCCCAACAAATGACCTCAGATTTATTTTCACCACACAAATCGTTTTTTAATCTGGTGCTGTAATTATTAATGATGTATCAGATACCGGAGCCGTTCAAAGCCACACACGTAGCGTGAGGGTTGTCCTTTACTTGCCAATAAACGTGCCGCCGGTTAAGGTTTGGCATCCGACGAGAGCCACAGCTGATCACGTTCCTTTTGTTCATCTGTAAAGAAAAACACTGCGCTGACAATGAAGCTTCTTTACTGGCATCGATGGTTCCTCGAGGACCTTTAAAATCCATTTCACAAAAGGTTCTTTATAGTGGAAAAGGGTTCTTTAGATTATTAAAATGTTCTTTGCACTAAGAAAAATAATGGTTCTTTGGAGAAACCAAAAATGGTTTTTCTATGGCATCACTGCAAAAAAAAAAAAAACCCTTCTGGCAGCTTTATTTTTAAGATTATAGCAAAATAGATTTGTTTCCTTGTTTATTCCATAAAAGTGGCATTCTTTTTTTAAAATTTTTTTTAATGCATTTATTTTATATATATAAAAAAAATAAATATTATTATATCTATACAGCTTCTGTATTTATATTCATTTATTATGTGAATAAATCTAATATTAATATTATATTAATAATATTAAAATATTCATATGGTAACACTTTACAATAAGGTTCATTAGTTGACATTAGTTAACATGAACTAAGCATGAACAATACTTCTACAGCATTTATTAATCTTACCTAACGTTAATTTCAACATTTACTAATGCGTTATTAAAATCAAAAGTTGTGCTTGTTAACATTAGCTAATGCACTGTGAATTAGCTAAAACATTTACTAATGCATTATTAAAATCAAAAGTTGTGCTTGTTAACATTAGCTAATGCACTGTGAATTAACTAATAATGAACGACTGTATTTTCATTAACTAACATTAACAATAAATACTGTAATAAATGTACTGTCCACGGTTTGTTCATGTTAGTTAATACATGAACTAATGGAACCTTATTGTAAAATTTTACCTATAATATTTACATATTATATTTTTTATGTTGTTGATGTATTTAATATTATTTATATAACATCCCATAGCAATCAGATTTTTTTGAACGAAAATGAAGATTAAAAAAAAATTATTTATTTATTAGTGCTTGTTAACATTAGCTAATGCACTGTGAATTAACTAATAATGAACGACTGTATTTTCATTAACTAACATTAACAATAAATACTGTAATAAATGTACTGTCCACGGTTTGTTCATGTTAGTTAATACATGAACTAATGGAACCTTATTGTAAAATTTTACCTATAATATTTACATATTATATTTTTTATGTTGTTGATGTATTTAATATTATTTATATAACATCCCATAGCAATCAGATTTTTTTATATTCAAATGTTAATATAATTGATATTTAGTTTTATTATATTACATATAATACACACGTATGATACCTTTTGTTTTGCCATTGATCTGTAAATAATTGCACTACACCGCATCGATGGTTCCTCGAGGAACTTTAAAAACCATTTCACAAAAGGTTCTTTATAGTGGAAAAGGTTCTTTAGAGTAATAAATTAAAACAGTTTTCACTGCAGAACCCCCTTTTGGCAGCTTTATTTTTAAGATTATAGCATGTTAGTTTTGTCCTTTTTTTTTGTCTCCAAATTGACTTTTCAAAGCATCCGTGTCAAACCCTGCACTGGAGTGAGATTACATCAGCTTTGACCTTTGACCAGCCGTGCTTTATATCGTCTGCCGTCGTGCCGGAGATGGTTTCGGTACAGTTATCAGGACAAGGACGGAGACTGTGCTCATAAAAACGCTTCGGGGGCAAGCGCAAAAGTCAAACGCTTCGTATCCGGAGCCAGTGAGCTCAAAGCTTTCGTTTCCCCAGACGGATCGGATCCGGTTTGCTGGAGAGGAACAGAGTATTTATCACTGAAGCGCGGTGTACTGTATGCGTCGCTTTATTCTTCAGCTCTCGTCGGGGGTTCTTGTGTTTGTGGGTCACTCCGCTAGAACTAAACGTCTGTAAAGCGCGGTGAGTGTGTTGATTTCACGCAGGGAAGCTGTTATTCTACATCATATCAGCCTCCCTGTTTTTAGTCCGAGTAATAGGATGGATCTGATAAACACGCTCGGGTCACGCGTCGAGAACATTCTAAATTACATTTTGGCAATAAGAATTTATTTTTATTTATTTATTTTTTTCAGTGCAAAAAAAAAAATGATTCAAAAAATTGACCCTTATGACTGGTTTTGTGGTCCAGGGTCACATATATTATTTCCTAATATTTATCTACATATCATCTTCATCTATCTATATTTATATTCATAATTTTAATGTGTAAAAATATATGATTAGTATTATAATATTTTAATCAATATAATATTAACACCATATAATTAACATTATAATATTATTCATTTTATATTTATATATAATATCTTATATTTATGTTTATATTTTTTATGTTAATATATATATATACATACAGTGGGTACGGAAAGTATTCAGACCCCCTTAAATTTTTCACTCTTTGTTATATTGCAGCCATTTGCTAAAATCATTTAAGTTAATTTTTTTTCCTCATTAATGTACACACAGCACCCCATATTGACAGAAGGTGTGAGAGAGTGTGTGAGGGTGTGTGTGTGTGTGTGCGCGTGAGAGAGAGTGTGTGTGAGTTGTGTGTATGTGTCTGTCTGTGTGTGTGTGTGTGTAATTTTTTTTTTTCTTATCTTTTAGAGAATTTATTTTGTTTCTTCACATTTGAATGTTTAATGTGACCTGGAGGTGTTTTTGGCATGTTTCTTGATATTCAGTCATTAGTTAAATGGTGTTATTGAGAGAAACTAACACCCTGCTGTGAGACCAGATGAAACCCAAACCCGATCTGAGGCCGGGGTGTAAACCGAGGGTTTTAACAGGACCGCAGGAGAGCGGCTTTAAACTCTGACCCCTCTGCTTTATCTTTATCTCCCGTGCTTTTACTCACGACTACACAGCGGTTTAATCTACTCACAGAGACCGTCTCTAACTTATCTAGTGTTTAGCAGCTTGTGTCCGGCTCATATTTCATCCTGAAATCTGAGAAATTATATATTTTTTTAAAGAAACTGAAACTTGTTTTGGGACCGTAAATTTTTTTTTTTTTTTTTTTTTTTTTTTTTGCATCGTTTTCAAGATAATTTAGGATATTTCATATTCAATGTATACAGTTTCTCATTGTAAAGTGTCTGGATGTTTTACTTGTGAGTTTTGTAATTTTAATGCTTGTCAATGTTTGTTTGTTTTTTCTACTGGATTATGATTAAAAAAACTGTAATACAATGCTTATTTAACTGTGCATAAAGGAACTACAACAAATACCACCATGATTTATAAATACTATACAACTTTTTAAATATACATGTATGTATATATTATATTGAAATAGAAATATAAGAAATGATTATATATGCATTTCTGTGTAATCTTGAAATAAAAATATATAATTTTATTTTAATAATTTAGATATATACACTACCGTTCAAAAGTTTGGGATCAGTAAGACTTGTAATGTTTTTAAAGAAGTCTCTTCTGCTCATCAAGGCTGCATTTATTTGATCAGAAATACAGAAAAAAACAGTAATCTTGCAAAATGTTATTACAATATAAAATAATGGTTTCTATTTTAATATCCTTTAAAATATAATTTATTTCTGTGATCAAAGCTGAATTTTCAGCATCATTACTCCAGTCTTCAGTGTCACATGATCTTCAGAAATCATTCTAATATGCGGATTTATTATTAGAATTATCAACAGTTGTGCTGCACAGTATTGTTTTTTGGAAACTGCGATTACTTTTTTTCAGGATTCTTTGATGAATAAAGAACGGCATTTATTCAAAATATTAATCTTTATTATAAAGACGTGCGTGTGTGTGTACAAATTTTTTTTTGCATTAAAATAGTGATCATTGGTAAGGTAAACGGTTAATTATCTAAATATGATGCACAACATTTTCAGCAAATTTCTCAGCATAAAAACTTTATGCAAAATATTTGTTCTTTCTTTATTACGGGATGGAATATGACCGGCATGTTTCGTGAGATTGTGAACCTGTTGTTGTTGAACACTATAGTTGCTTCGAATACTTCTGTAGTCAACATGGTGTAAGTGTTAATGAAAGAATGTAAATATTCCCACTCATGCACACAGGAAGTGATGTCATCGGTGAAGTCATGATGCCGATCCATGTGACGTGTGAGCGCTTTGATCAGGATCAAAGGCTTGGTGCATGAAATAAAATGAAAGAAAAGTCACAGTCGTTTATGAACGCTAGTCTTTTTTCATCCAACTAAACTGATGCACCAAAATCCCCAAAGATGCATGAAGCCAGCCAGAGTTATTCTTAATAATTTCTGTATTTTTGTATGTGCTAGACGTTCAGGGATGCATTCAGGCGTATAGGTTGTACAAATCCTGCATGTTGACTGCATGTGAATGCATGAGAGCGTTAGAGAAACACTTCAGCTCTTCTGCCGTGGAAACCAATCAGACTTAAGATTTGATGACTGTCAATTGATTTCCAAAAGTAAGTTCATTTTTATAGGCTACGGACAAAAAACATCAGCATGTAAAATACTGTTTTATCATTTGTGCAATTATGCACGTGCATAATAAATGCTCAGTTTACTTCTAATTGTTATGAGGAAGCTACAGATTTGTATTTTCTATTATAGCAAAATTATCAGTTTTATTTTAATTTAATAAAAAATATGGTTGCCATATATTTTTTTTATTTTTATGTCTCTCACTAATCTTTATTTGTACATCTATCTATATTCATATTAATAATTTATTATATGCAAGTAAATAAAATTATAATATTATTTTGAAACATTATAATGTAATTAATATTGTATTAGTAGTATTATATTTTATATTTGTCTCCAGGGCAGTGGGGGGCAGTAGTGAGTCGCTCATCCTCTCTTCCCCACACAGTGGCAGGTGACAGGTTGCGTGTGGACTGGAGCCCGAGGAGTTCCTGCTCTGACCTGGCGCTCTTGGGCAACACACGGACCAGTTTGGCGCGCGGCCTGGGCACGACATTTGGGCGCTCGGACCGTTACCTCAAGGTGCCAAAGTTTGCTCTCAATCTGTTCCATGTCCATTTTTACTTCACAGCGTCCGGAAACGGCGCTCGCGCTTTCCTTCCTCTCTTGTCAGTGTTTGTGCCACTCCTCAAAAAGTCTTAAAGAGACAGTACATCCAAAAATGAAAATTAGCTGTTAATTTACTCACCCTCAGGCCATCCAAGATGTAGGTGACTTTTTTTTTTCTTCAGTAGAGCAGGAAAGATTTTTAGCTGAAATCGTGCTCCTTGGTGATTGATAAAATGAAAGTCAATGGGTACCGGCACTTCGAGAGTCAAAAAAGCATATCAGGCAACACAAAATGAATACCTGTGACTCCTGGTGATATATTGAGGTCTTATGAAGCGAAACGATTGGCCTGTGCAAGAAAGTATCTCTTTAAATTTGTTTTGATCAAATTTAAGGCCATAAAAGTCTTGTAGTGAATAACAAAAGTCTTAATTATTTTAAGAGGTCTTAAATATGGGTATTTATAATATTATGTTTAATATTATGATATGTACACAAATAAAATTATAATATAATTATGTAATATTTTAAACAATATAATATTAATATAATTACCATTTTAATATTAGTAGAAAGACATTATTAATTATATTTAATATTTATATTATATTTTTTGCCAAAGTTTGCTCTCAATCTGTTCCATGTCCATTTTTACTTCACAGCGTCCGGAAACGGCGCTCGCGCTTTCCTTCCTCTCTTGTCAGTGTTTGTGCCACTCCTCAAAAAGTCTTAAAGAGACAGTACATCCAAAAATGAAAATTATCTGTTAATTTACTCACCCTGAGGCCATCCAAGATGTAGGTGACTTTTTTTTTCCTTCAGTAGAGCAGGAAAGATTTTTAGCTGAAATCGTGCTCCTTGGTGATTGATAAAATGAAAGTCAATGGGTACCGGCACTTCGAGAGTCAAAAAAGCATATCAGGCAACACAAAATGAATACCTGTGACTCCTGGTGATATATTGAGGTCTTATGAAGCGAAACGATTGGCCTGTGCAAGAAAGTATCTCTTTAAATTTGTTTTGATCAAATTTAAGGCCATAAAAGTCTTGTAGTGAATAACAAAAGTCTTAATTATTTTAAGAGGTCTTAAATATGGGGACGTAAAAGCAGAGTCGCCGTGATACGAATATGTGATTTATTAAACTTCTTTAATATTTATATTATATTTTTATATTTATAATTTATGAAATGCAAATACATTTATAATATTGTAATATTTAATTATACCATTTTTAAATAATGTGATATGAATATAATAATATTTATTTATACAATATCCCAGTAGCAATCTGATATTTTATGCAGCCAAAATACTATTGTTACAATAAATGTGTTCGGTTTGCTTCTCATTGTTAAGAGGAAGCAACAGATATGTTTTGTGTATATTTGTATGATAGCAAAATGCTATTTTTAAATTTAATTTAATAAAAAAAACAAAAACATCTGGTCATCTATATCTATATTTATATATGTCTATCTAATATTTATCTGTATAGTTATCTATATTTGTTCCTGTGCAAGAAAGTATCTCTTTAAATTTGTTTTGATCAAATTTAAGGCCATAAAAGTCTTGTAGTGAATAACAAAAGTCTTAATTATTTTAAGAGGTCTTAAATATGGGGACGTAAAAGCAGAGTCGCCGTGATACGAATATGTGATTTATTAAACTTCAAAAGGCTGTGGTTCAATTAAATAAATGCGAGCGCTGCATGTTTTAAAATCAAACCGCGCTGTTGCGCGTTCAACAGGGTTGCCGTTTCAGAGCAGTTCACAGTCAGTGAATGCTGCACATTTATGCCTAACGATTGCTTAAGGTGCACCTAAAGCATAGCCATTTCAAAATAAGAGTCCCTGTGTATTTCATGCTTGTTTAAGATTAAAAGACCGTCATTATGCATTTTTTTTTTTTTTATCATTATTGGTATTTGGTTCCCATGTTTCTCATCTTTTTGAATGAGCAGCTAGAAGTAGCTAAGTATATGCATTTCAAAATAAGAGTCCCGGTGTATTTAATGCTTGTTTAAGATTAAAAGCCTGTCATTTTGCATGAACTTTGTTTGGTTAATATTGGTATTTTGGTTACCATATTTCACTAATCTTTTCATCAAAACAAGAGTCCTGGTGTATTTTTGGAATTGTTTGATTTAAAAGTACCTCAAAATGGTTAATTTTGTTTGGCTAATATTGGTATTTTGGTTCCCATATTTCACTAATCTTTTCATCAAAACAAGAGTCCTGGTGTATTTTGGGCTTGTTTATGATTTAAAAGTACCTCAAAATGCATACAATTTATATATATATATATATATGTATGTATGTGTGTGTATTTGGTTCCCATATTTCTTATCTTTTTGAATGAGCATCCGGAAGTAGTAGTGAATATACATTTCAAAATAAGAGTCCTGGTGTATTTTGGTCTTGATTATGATTAAAAATATTTTTTTCACTGGTTATTACTGGTATTTTGGTTACATGATAAATAGAATCTGGCATTTAAGGCAATGTAAACTCTTATATCTTTTCTCTAGGTCTCCCGGTCACGGGAAAGAAAGACTAAGAGCATTATTTAACACATGGATTTTATTAGTATTGCCACAATGTTGTTGTTTTTTTTTTTTTTTTGCCTTTCTTCAAAAACGTAGTATCATATAAGTAAAATCAATATTGAATATTGCTGAACCTCTACTTCGTGTGTATTGATATATGAGAACATAAACCAATTGAATGCATATGTAAATATTGAATAAAAAATGACTTGAGTATTTAAACTTGCAGTTGAATGTACTGCAGTCTGTTTAATTAAGTAAAATAATTCGAGAATTTATTTTGTAATGGTATGCGGTATTGATTTTGTGCAAAATTAAGTCTTAAGTCTTAAATCCGATTTTAAAAACTCTTGTGTTATTAGAAAGTGGGCCACTCACTCCAAGGCCTGCCATTCACGAGCTATTTCTGTCATCATTATATGGCTAGCGGTCGAGGAAGCCTACATTAACATAACGTCTTCCGCTTGTGGCTGCATCACGACATGAAGAAAGCTGATTAATAATTCTCAGATTGATAATGACCTAATTAACCCGAGCGTCCAAGTCATTAGCGGGCCAATTGCACTAGACTCGGTTCCTCGCTCTGAGTTTCATTAAATGTTCACTAGTTAGTTTTCTAATCATTCACCAGTCATTCTGAGTAATTAGTAATTAGTTCTTAATGTGGTTTTTCAAACGTGTTTTGCCGATAGACTTCATGTCGTTTAACAGCCTCGCAATCGCAACGGTGAGTAAATCCACGGGACGTCTTTAGGGTTTCAGCTTTAGTTTAGTCCTGGATTTGAGTTTTTGTTTGACTCTGACACTGATCTGCTTTTATTTATCTGATTTGGTTGAAAAATTCAAAAGCTTACAATGCGACACAATGCTACGAATTTCAGTTTTGTGGAATTGACACCCATTTGACCCAAGTTGGGAAAATTTCAACTAAATCAAATGTTAAATTGATTCCACGCCTTAAAATTAATATACCGATTTATATTTGTCAATCTTTCTGTCGGAGCTTTCTCTAGTGTGTAGGTGTTGTAAATTAAAGCAATTAATGTTTAAAATATTAATTTATACTATAATAATTAGTAATTATTAATAATAATACTAATATTTAATAATCATTCCAGTTAATTATAATATAATTATTTTTATATATTTAAAATGTATTACATTGTTACATTTATTACACATTAAGTATGCATTCATCTAATTAAATACATATATATGAAATAAAATTATATTTGTGTATAGCATACTTGTGTATACTTATAAATGTATCCAATTAAAAAAAAAAGTAGAGAAATTTATGTATAATACACGTATACTATAAATATCTATTTGTTTAAAAAATATTTAATTTTTAAAAAATAATTTAAAGAAATTTATACTTTTATAAATTTAAGTGAAAAACAAATATAAATAACTGGAAATTAAATTACTGAATTATTACAAAATAATACTTTTTATTTATTTATTTAATTATGTATTTAATTGTTAATAAAATTATTAAAAGTGTATTTAGAGTTGTTTTTAGCTTTGTCCTTTCTTATCAGACCTACAACCCACTAGTAGAGAACCACTGATCTGGGCTATTCTCGTTAACTAAAACTAACTAAAACCATAAAAATAAAAAAAATAAAAAATTAATTACTTTAAATAAAATATAAAAGACTTAAACTTTCAGCTAGTTGCCAAGGAAACATTTTTCATTTAGTTTCATGGGATGCACTAAAATAACAAACTGAAATAAAATTAATAAAAACTATGAAAATAAAACTAATTTTATTTAGTTTTAGTTAGATATTAAAATATTATTTTAGTTTTAGTTAGAAATTATAACAAATAGAAAAAAAAATCTACAACAAAAACTATAATAGTATATCAATGATACAAAAATAACATAAATGCTACAGTATATTAAATATAAGGTTACATTTTATTTTACAGTGTCCTTGTTACAGTGTATTATACATTTAAATACTGCGTAATATTAAGTAACTACATGTACTTACTATATGGTTGGGATGAGGGTTTGGTTTAGGGTTAGTTGCATGCAATTATGCATAATTTATTGTTATTACTAAAGTACATGTGTAACAAGGACACCGTAAAATAAAGTGTTACCTAATATAAACGCTGTAAAATAACACTGGTGTGATGCTGCAACACGGGAGAACCTCAGAGGGAATTGTGGGTCTCATGCGAGAGAGAGACAGGTGTCATGATGGGGAATGTGTGCTGCGTGTATCCAGACTGCAGGAGAGGCTGCGTGTGTAACGTGTGGCTCTCGTGTGTGTTCATGAGAGAGAGAGACACACACACACACACACAGTAACGTCTGATCAAACGTGCTGCATGTGACGTCATCCAGCATCCAGCCCGCCGTATCCTTGGAGAAATTGTTCCATGGTGACTGGTTGCTATAGAAATTCTCATTTCCTTCCTAGTTCCAGCGGAATAACGGGGTGTGAGCGCGACGTGGCATGTCTCTGACGACTGACTCCATGGAGAAGCTTTTGTTCCTGTGTGGAGCGAGCGGAGAGCCGGTATCACTGCTCTGTGTGTGTGTGTGTGTGTGTGTGTGCCGTTGATCGCTGTCTGTCGCTCTGATGAGGAGATGTATGTGTATTCCAG
>NW_015667266.1:433434-447553 GCF_001515625.1 Sinocyclocheilus rhinocerous
ATGGTGACTGGTTGCTATAGAAATGCTCGTTTACTTCCAAGTTCCAGCGGAGTAACGGGGTGTGAGCGCGACGTGGCATGTCCCTGACGACCGACTCCGTGGAGAAGCTTTTGTTCCTGTGTGAGCGAGCGGAGAGCCGGTATCACTGCTCACTAGTCATCATCGTGTGTGTGTGTGTGTGTGTGTGTGTTTGGGAATGTAGTGAATCACGTCTTTGCTCGTTTGCTGTGCTGAAGCGCAGGAGCCGTGGGGTCTGTGAAGCCATCAATCGCTGTCTGATGATGAGATGCGTGTGTATTCCAGCCTCACAGACTGACTGTTCAGACGGATGAGTCTCCTGATGTCAAAGTGCTCCTGTTTAATTACTGTGTGTTTGCTGTTATAAAACCTGTGGATCTCTCACTGTGTGTGTGTGTGTGTGTCTGCTCATAGGGTTGGTTTGAATGCAAATAGAGAAACCGAGATTTGTGTTCTAGTCTGCTTTGATCTTTTCTATTCTGTTCCGTTCCTTTCCATTTTCCCCCTAGCTTATTATTTTCTATTCTGTTCTACTCTGCTGTACTCTAGTCTAGGCTCTTATTATCTGTTTTGCAGCGCTGACGTCCTTTTATTGTATTATATTATTTTAATCTAGGCTAATCTGGTCTATTAATTTCGATTCTATAATGTTTTACTCTACTGTACTACTCCTATCCATCTAGTCTTATTATATGCCATTCTATTGCACTGAAATATGTTCTATTCTATTTTATTCGATTATTTTATATTTCTATTATTTCATATTGTGGTCTAGTCTAGTATAGTGTAGTCTGGTCATCAAATCTATAATTTTCTGCTCTGGTTTATTTCATTCCAGTCTACTGCTGTTTTCTATGAGTCTATTTTCTGTTCTGCTGCACTGAGTTTCTTCTAATCTCTTCTATTTTATTGTATTCTGTCCTATTCTACTCTATTCTGGTCAAGCCATTTAGTCTATTATTTTCTGCTCTGTTCTATTTTATTTTATTCTACTCTGATTCTCTCCATTTATTCTAGACTGTTAATTTATGTTCTACTGCATTGCAGTCCTCTATTCTATTCATCTAGTCTATTTTAAACTGGATTTTTTTATTCCACTCTACTACGGTTTTCTCTATCTAGTCTAGACTACTTTGTTCAGTTGCGCTGAAGTTCTTCCAATATGCTCTGTTCTATTTTATTCTACTCTTCTCCTATTCTCTCCATCTAGGCTAGACTGGCATCTGTTCTACTGCACTGAAGTTCTGCATTCTACTCTACTCTACTCTACTCCTATTCTATTCAACCTCACTGTTCTATTATACTCCACTGTACTCATCTGTTCTCACAATCTATTCTAGACTGTTATTTTCTGTTGTACTGCAGTGCTTCTATTCTATTCTATTAAATTCTATTAAATTCTACTCTATTCTATTCTATTCAGCTCTAGGGGGGTTTATTCCACTTTACTACTGTTTCTATCTCCATCTAGGCTGGATTGTCATTTTCCGTTGTATTGCGTTGTTCTGTATTGTATTGTATTGTATTGTATTCTATTCTATTCTATTCTATTCTATTATTTTCTAGTGAGTGTCTGGGCTGTGGTCGATGTCATTCTTTTATTGAGGTAACAGGTCATCAGCTGCAGTTTTAGTAAACGAGATGACTGTAAAATGACAGAGCTCCTTTAACAGACTCCGACTCTCATTGAATTTGCACCGTTCTCCTGGGTTTGAGCTCTTCAGGGACTGAATCTCAGCTCAGTGTTCAGTAGGGCAGTAGGCGATGCTCTCTGCGTGTGTGTGAGTGTGTGTGTGTGTGTGTTTGTGTGTGAGAGAGAACGGCAGCAGACTGTAATGCTGTTATTTCCTCCGCTCGTGTAGGGAATTATCAGCGTGTGTGTCGAGGGCTCTCGGGGACGGCGCTCGCGTGCTTTTTATTTCAGTATGTATCTGTTGCTTTTTTTTTGCCACCAGTGCCACTAACTGTGCCATGACGCATTGGCTAATGCGTTTACCCTCATGAGTAACCTCATACATGCTCAGGAGGGTTCACACGCCAGGTGCACATGTCGCCGCGCGTCCCCTGGGGTTACTAACGACACAGAAACACTTGTGACCTTACACACACACACACACACACACACACACTGTAAGCTGCTGTAAAGTCCGATGAGACGTGAAGGTCTTGAAATGCAGCTTTGCTCATGAGGGTTTCTCACTTTGAGGCCAAGATTTTGCTGAAAAATCAAGAAGCTGTTACTAGTGCTCAGTGTTAGAGATTTTACATCACTACGTCTTGAAGTTGAGTGTGTAAGTGCAGCATTTATGATTTCTCAAATCATGTAAGCCTATTGTTGAGGATGTGAATAGTGCTGTTGATTTACTAAGTGATCAGATGCACCTGCTGGACCAGAAAACAGCTGAAAAAAATCCCACAGATGCACACTGATGGAGGAACCAGAGCCATATTTACAGACTAGAAGATAACTGAGACTTGAGCATTGCCATAGCAACCACCAACAACATCTTAGCAACACTCGGAACACCTTAGCAACACCCTAGAGTTTAAACAGGCCAAATTCCTCTCACATTTGCTCCAGAAAATGCTAAGTCTTAGTTAATTTGCTTGTGTGTGACTGTGTATGAATTTGTAGTGCATTACTTTTTTTTTTTTTTTTCTTCTACCAATATTGCATAATACTGACTAAAACTGAATTACAAACTATGTTTGTAATTTTGTAAGATGGCCCCAGGATTTTTTTTTTTTTTTTTTAGAGAAATTTTATCACATTAAGTGCTTTTAATGCAGGGTTATTATAGTTAACTAAAACCATATAACGTTTTCGTTACTTGAAATGAAATAAAATAAATTTTAACTGAAATTAAATAAAATCTTTCAGCTAGGTTCCAAAGGAAAATTTGCGTAACTTGATATACTAAAATAAATAAAAATAAAACTGAAATACAAATACAAATAAAAGCTATATCGACATTATTTAAAAAAAAAACTAATAAAAATGACAAAAACACAACAAAATTACTAAAAACTTAAATAAAATTCAAATGAAAACATATAAAATATAAAAATAAGAACTAATTCAAAATATAAATAAAAAATATTCTAGTATCTCACTAAAATATCACTGATTTAAAGAATCTTTTATAGAGCTGTGTATATACAAAATTGTTTAGTCTTATTTTCTAAGCTGAATTTTATAGAATATTTTTTATATTTTATAATTATCAAGCGTAGCGTTAGTTCTGGCAGGTCATGTCAGCTGATCCACGTCTTCCTATGGGATACGACGCTTATCACAGCATCCATATATAAAGTCCTTCAGTATTAGCAGCAGCTTTCATGTTGCTAATTACCCTCCTCCATCCCCAGCTCCTCCTCTCGTCCAGTCAGGATTCGGCCTTCTGATTCCCCTTTGAATCAGAGTAATTTCTAAAATGTGTACATTAAATTGTTGAACATATTGATATCTGTAATACATTTATGTATTTCTGTTCTGATTACCATAGGGGGTTATCGCTGCTCTCCCTGCTTTTATCCATGCTAGGCTGAACCATACCGCTAGTCCAAACTGTATGCTAATTGTCAATCTTCTTTGAAGATAGTGGTCCTGACAGAAATATGTATTATGTTGTTGAATGTTGAATCTGCCGTGTGAAGCTGGCTATACAATTAAATGCAACCAACCAACTAAATTTGAATTGCATTTACATTTATGCATTTAGCAGAGGCATTTATCCAAAGCCACTTACAAAAGAGGAAAAAACTTGTTGTCATTGAAATGAAACTGTTTGAAATGAAACTCTTTAAGCTTTTACTCAGTGTGTTGTCTTCTCTTGTCAGGTAAATGTTGAGGACAGCAACGACATGTTACCTAAATCCAGACGAGCTCTCACCATTCAAGAGATCGCAGCGCTGGCGAGATCTTCACTTCACGGTAAAGATCGCATCTCTCTTACTGACTTTTGTTGATTTCATTAACAAATTGTGATACCACATCCAAACCCTACTATAACATTTGTTTAAATATTTACAGGAATATTTGTGATTAAAAAAATCTGTTATCATAATATAATAATTAATTTGCACAGCCTCTAAAACGGTTGTTAATAAAACAGATTATTGAAGTATGTTTCAGTCTTTTTTCATCAAAAACCTGTGTTTAATTCAATGTGCTATTTGCTGTTTCTGTTGTAATTAATTGAAATTTACTAGCACTTTCTGAGTGAAAATTTTTCTACATCAGATTTACATGTAGACCTCATGGGATCCCATTTAATGTTAATGCTAACCAATAGTCAAATATCTATTTACTTTATTTTAAACTGCTGTTGTAGGAGATGCATCATTTTATAACCTTGTCAATAGTTAAAATACATTAATTTCTTGCAGATTAATGTTAACAAAGTCCAGTATCTATTTGGGTTATTTTAAGCTGATGCTGTAGGTGATGCACCTTTTTTTTAAACCTTGCCAATAGTTAACATGCAGTTATTTAATGCTGATTGTTAATGTTAATCAAAAGTCAAATATCTGTTTAGTTTATTTTAGGCTGCTGTTGTAAGTGATGCACCTTTTATATAAACTTGTCAATAGTTAATTAAATAATATATTTTATTTTGCATTAATTTCATGCATGTTAATGTTAACCAATGTTGAAGGTTGCTGCTGTTGTAGGTGATGCACCTTTTTTTAAAACCTTATCCATAATTAACACCGTAATGCTGGTTAATGTTAATCAATAGTCCAATATCTATTTAGTTATTTTAGGCTGCTTTTGTAGGTGATGCACCTTTTTAAATCCTTCTCTACAGTATTAAATTAAATTACAGAAACCTAAGTTTTGTCCTCTTAAGTTTAATAACCTTTTTTCACAAAACAAAACTTGCATTATCATTGCATTTATTAAAAGGCATGACACGACAGGTGAACAGGGTAAAAAATATATACCACCATACCTCGTCAGTAGTTAAAATGCATTAATTTCATACTGATTAATGTTAACCAATAGTCAAATATCTATTTAGTTTAATTTAAGTTCCTGTTGTAGGTGATGCATCTTTTTTAAAACCTTCTCAATAGTTAATGCAGTAATTTAATGCTGATTAATGGTAGTGTAATAAAAGTTACAGCAATAATGGCAAATAACAATAGATTTGAAAATGAAGCGTCTCCATTGAGATGCTGTATTGTTCTCAGGTCTTTTGGTCTCCACAAAGATCACAAAACCTGACCCACACACACACTGTGAATACAAGAGATCACAGCTCCCTAGATCTTCACGGTAAACATACACACACACACACACGCGCGCGCTTTCAATGCATGTGACGAGTCCTTTGTGTCGTACTGATTGACAGCATGACCTGGATTATTCCTCGTGTATTATGCAGCATTCGGGTCACTGACCCCTGTGTCTGTGTGTATTCAGGTATCTCGCAGGTGGTCAAAGATCATGTGACGAAGCCCACGGCGATGGCGCATGGCCGCGTGGCTCACCTGATCGAGTGGAAGGGCTGGTGTAAACCCACCGACACGCCCAGCGCCCTTGAGTCACACCTCACGTCATACTCGCATCTGTCCGAGGGCGAGCAGGAGGCGCGATTCGCTGCAGGTCAGTGACCGCTGGAGATCCGCTCCTTATTTAACATCCCCCTAGACACCAGCCATCCACGGCCAATATCACACACACTCTCACACACACACACACACACACACAGTTATCTCGCAGGTGGTCAAAGATCATGTGACGAAGCCCACGGCGATGGCGCATGGCCGCGTGGCTCACCTGATCGAGTGGAAGGGCTGGTGTAAACCCACCGACACGCCCAGCGCCCTTGAGTCACACCTCACGTCATACTCGCATCTGTCCGAGGGCGAGCAGGAGGCGCGATTCGCTGCAGGTCAGTGACTGCTAGAGATCCGCTCCTTATTTAATCACTTCCAGTAGTTTAGGCATGTCACCATATCAGAAGCTTTTATTATGGTATATTGTATTGAATTAAGTTACAGAAACTGAAGTTTTGTCCTTTTAATAATAAGTTTAATAAGTTTTCATGTAAAAAAAAAAAAAAAACTTTATATGCTTTGTGTGTTTTGTTGCATACAAGACAATACAGGTGAATATTATAAAAATTAAACAGATACCACCATACTTACCCAGTTGATTTATTACTTTAAAGAATAGCAAACTTTCTTTGTTTTACAAGTTTTCTGAAATTTTTTATTTAAATACGCAAATGAGGCATTATCTGATTAAATTTGCACTAATTTGCGTATATTTCCAGAGAATAAATCTGAACATTGGATGAAGCCAGGTTCAAAATTCCTGTTTTAATTTGTTGACATATTAGAGTTAAAGACTTTTACTGTGGGGATTTTGGATTTCTCTTTTTATGACTGAATAATCAGAAAATACTGTCAACAGTCAGAAAAAACACATTTTCACTATGTTTTTAGGAGTAAAATGTTCTATAAATGAGTGTGAATGATATATAAACAAACCCTTCAGTAAAATTCTTCAGAATATAGATAGGAATAAAACTCTAAGTTTTGGTGTATGTAAGTGCTGCTGAAGTGGAGAAAAAACTTTTAAAGATATGGGTTGTAGCTGGAATCTACAGACGCAAATAAATAAAGTGCAATAAAATAAACACTTAAATGTGTATTTGTGATTTCCACTAGTCAGAAAAAGGATGTTTTGAAAAGCCAAAAGCCCAAAATCTCAAAATTGACCAGTGCTTGAAAAAAAACAAAAAAACATGTGTTGTTTCAAACAGATTAAACTGCAAAAAAAAACAACGCACAAAAACCCCACAACTATAACAAACAATAATAAAGAATCAGAACATTTTCAGGTATCTTATCTTGCATGTTTTAGTCCAGATAAAAATTTAAAAATGTTTACGTGTTAATAAATGTGTGAAAATAAATATAAAGTATTTAAGTATTTGGTTTTGTTTGATTAAACACCATAGTGAATATAAAAATCTGAACAGCTGTTTGACAACATGTAAATACTGTTTTACTTTCTTTCTCCTCTGTGCATCCCAATTTGCATTCTTGTGCACTATTCCACACTTTTTTTTTGTAGAAATTGTGTGAGCAGTGCGTTCACACTGAAAAATCCAAAAAGAGAAAGTGCACTGTAAATACAGGATGCACTTAATTAACTGAAAGACAAAGTGTGGGACACACTTGGGACACAAATGTGTATCTTATTTTGTTTTGCATCTATTGAAATTTTAGTTGTTTTGCATTATTTCGTTTTTTTTTTTTATTTTACTTTATTTTATTTTGAAGTAATCAAACCAGCAATTTGAGCTCATGAGTTATTCCATCCATATATTTTGTGTATTTTTATTGTATTTTTTATTTTTTTGTTTTGCAGTTTTCCACTTATTGAGGTTTTAATTGTTATTTTATCTTTTTTTTTTATTGTTTTATTTTATTTTGGAGTAATCAGGCCAGCAAACAAGCTCATGAGTTATTCCCATCCATGCTTTTTTTTATTGTATATTTTATTTTGTTTCTTTTTGCAGTTTTGCTTTTATTGTATTTTATTTTTTATTTTTTTTGTTATCTTCTAACATAGTAAAGCATGGCACCAAGGTCATGGGTTTGATTCCCAGGGAATGCATGAATGGATCAAATGCATTTCTTAAAGGTGCCTTGGATAAAAACGTCTTCCAAATGTATAAACGTTATTGATGAGAGAGAAATAATGAGTCAATAAATAATACTGTTGCACTGACTTCGCTAACAAACCACGCAACCGAGTTTGACTGATGGAGAAATAACTCTTGAGAACCAGCTCCTTTAATGAGTAATCAGACTAATGATCGAGCTCATGAGTTATCGGTTTGTTTGCTTAACGATTCCACTTCCTTAACAATGCTTTAAACGATTCCCGTCTGTACCTCTGACCTTTCCCAAGATGAGGAAGAGGTGAGACGGGAGCCCGTCTGTCTTCTGAAGGTTACTTTGTTGCTCTTGGTCTGACGAAGCATTTTCCCTGCAAATGTACAATGATTTATGGGCCAAACCTTAGAGGAATTCATTCACAGCTCTCTCTCTCTCTCTCTCTCTGTGTCAATGTCGCAGGATTGTCCTTTTCATAAAGTGACTAAGTATTCATATCATTTTGTTTGTGTGTGTGTGTGAGGATTGTTCACTTACAGCTGAGGTTTGTGAATGTCCTTGTGAACGTGTGTGTGTGTGTGTGTGTTTGTTCTCCATCCTGCAGAAACACACACTCAGTGACTCGGTGGATAAAATCGAACTGTAGGAAATTTACCAAAACTCGCTGTGTGTGAGTGTGTTTGCTGAAGGGTAAAAGATGAATGGAAGGATGAATCTATGAATTATTGCAAGCAAAGTTGCTGAGAGAAACAGAGACTCCATCTATATTCAAAACATTGATCTGTTAGTTTGAGAAGCCTGACCTGTCAACCTCAACCAATGATGTGAGTTTGGAGGCGGGACTATCTGTTTGACTGACCAATGACAGATGGAGGAAGGGTTTTAATACTCTGGTTATTTTTGCACCCAAATTGTTTATTCCTTTTTGTTAAATTCATTAATAGCTCATTTCCATACTGGTTCATGCTGGTTTAATGCTGGTCAATGAGGTCTTTTGAGTACAGCTGGTTGAGCAAAAAGGTTCTAGTTTTTTTTTTTTTTTTATTTGATTGCATTTTACTTTATTTTGCACCTATTGACATTAATTATTTTGATTTATTTTAATGTATTTTATTGTTTTATTATATTGTTATTATATAATTTTATTTTTTTCACCTATTGATATTTTAATTATTTTGCTTTTATTGTATTTTTTTTTTAATTTTCATTTTGCACCTTTTTGAGTTTTTTTTGTTGCTGTTTTATATATATATATACAGATGCACCTGTATATATATTATTTTGCACATATTTTAATTGTTTATATCTCAACTTGCAGTATTTTTACTTAATTTTATTGTACATATTTTGCAATTTCTCACTGTACGCAGATATGCTGCAAGTGCTTCTGAAGTGAATAAAAAAAAATTGTCCTGTCAATAAAGTGAGAGAGAGAGAGAGAGAGAGAGAGTGTAAGAGCTTTAATTAGCTAATTGGCTCTCTAACCCAATCACCACATACTGTACATGAGCGTGTCTGAACAGAGCTCTGTGTGTGTGTGTGTGTGTGTGTGTGACTGCAGCTCAGCAGTGCTGAGGTCACTTCCTGTCTCATCGAGGACATTGCTGTGATGTCGTCATCATCGCACATCTAGGCATTGTCCAATTTCAAATGACCTGTCAATCAAATATGGCTTCTATGTGGCAGGCAATAAGAACAATCAATCATCCTGTATCCACGGCGACGCATCACACCCTCTGCTACATTTGATCAAATGACCGCAGTGTGTGATCTAGTTTAAATCTGATGCAGATATGATGTGTGAAGTATGTAATGTCATTATGTGTGTGTTTTTATCAGGAGTGGCAGAGCAGTTTGCCATCGCAGAGGCAAAGCTTCGCGCCTGGTCTTCAGTGGACGGTGACGAGTCTAATGACGATTCTTATGATGAAGATTTTCTGCCTGCAAATGAGCCCGTTACACAGAGCACAGGTAGCAATTTATCACCTTAAATTATTTAAATTAATATTGTAATTTAAAATTTATTATAAGTTATAATTAACTATAATTCTATAATTATAATACTAGAAATTATAATATAAATCATTTGCATTATATTATAATAGTCATATATTTTTTGTTAAATAATTTATTATTATTTTATTATTTTGTAATTATTATTATTATTATTTATAATTATTTTTTAGTTTTTATTTAATTTTAGTCATTCATTTATTTACTTTAAATGAAATTGTGTGTAATCTGTGAATATATAAATACAGCAAAAAATCAGGGAAAAATAATAATTAAAATGTTTTACATACAAATATAATTTATTTTATTATTATTATAGTTTAGTTATAGGTATGCGAAAACAAGACATTACACATTCTTCTCAAAACATTATTTTTGTGTCAGCAGATTTTTTTCTTCCATCCTTTTATCTATTTTTCGTTTTCTCTCCCCATCAAACTAATCGCAGAAATGCAGCACAGACGTTACTGTCCTAGTGCCCTACTTTCATTCAGAAAACATCTCTCTCTCTCTCTCTCTCTCTCTCTCGTTTTGCTCTCCGGCGCTATTTGATATCCCAGCATTAATTTCTCCTGCAAGTTTAATGTGTTCTGCTGTGGCAGACCGTAGAGAGTGAAGGGAATGGAGTTTCTCATCTCTTGTACAGCTAGAGTTTACAGGTTTACACCGTGTTCTAATCACATGCGTTACGACACGCTTCCAGCACCAATTAACTGTTGAAGGCCAAATGGTGCTGCGGCGCGACGGTCAGACAATCAGGACATATTTGTTCTTTATTTGTTCTTTAATATATAACCACCGTTCTGGTAAAGAGAAACTCTCAGCCAAATGACGGTGAAGGGAAAATAGCACTGAAGTGACTGACCTGTTACTTTCCATTAAAATAAATGCAACATAAATAGTTTATGCCAATTATATTTATGTACACAATATACATTAAAAATATATATATTTGTTATATCATTTTTAATGTATTTTCTTGGTGTGTATTTTAGTTTTTATATATTTATTCATTTGTTAGTTCATTGATTTATTAGTTTATTTATTATTACTATGGGATGGATGGATGGATGGAGAGATAGATAGAGAGAGAGATAGATAAAGAGAGAGATATGTGATTATATAAGACCACAAACAATATCAGGAAAAAAAAAAAAATTAATCTTGTTTTCCAGTAAAAATAAGTAAATATCCTTGATTGAAGTATTGATTTGTTGCTGTGATTCTAACGCACCTGTGGTCTCCTCTCAGATCTGTCCTCGTACCCTCATTACCTGCGGGATCTCCTGCACACTCCGGTGTGTCAGACTCACCTGCGGGGGCATGGCCTGTGTGAGGCGGAGAGTGGTGTGGGCGCTGACCTTTCACCTCCAGTGGGGTCGCCGGGGTCGCCGTCGGACACGCTCTGCTCCAGCATGTGCAGTTTGGACGAGAGACACCCGCTGCTGCGACCGGGGCCCACCGCCGACCTCACCACCAAGATCCTCGGCGCTCTTCAGGGAGGGGAGGAGCTACTGTTAGCCCGCCTACACAGGGCGGGGCACAGGCGAGGCCACTCCCCCTGTTGCTTGGAAACGTTTTCCAAGACATTCGAAGACGAGGACACGCCTTGTAAGGACTGCGGAGGCGGAGTCTACCTCCCGCCGGAATATTCCGCGCGCAGGAAGGTATCGGATGTGGCTTCGTCCGGCGTTGTTTCGCTCGACGAGGAAGAAGAGCGAGAAGAGCAGTGATGCCCCTCAGCCAGACGTGCATGTTTATTTCGGACTCCGCCCACTAATTGGCATTTGGACTCCGCACAGTTATTTGCATTTCGGGCTCCACCCACTTTGCATTTAGACTCCGCCCGTTGATTGGCATTTCGGACTCCGCCCACTTATTTGCATTTTGGGCGCCAGTTGCTCTCGTTTTAATTCTGTATTTTCGAAAACACTGAAACTTTCGTTCTCAGGCTCACGTAAAAAAATTCATCTTGAACTTAACGGAGGAACGCAAGGCTGACGTCGACCTCATTATCATGCATGTGTCGCAAGTGCCGAACTGAACGTGAAGTCCTAGGCATTTGGATCTGGACGTCCAGCAGCTGTTTAGCACGGTTTGTGGATTTGGCTGTTGTGTAACCCTGCTCCTCATGTGACGTCAGGCCCCATTGCATTCTGGGTCTTGATCACATGACGCCTGTTCCCTGGTCCCCGGTTGGCATGGCTTGCTGATTACGTCAGAAACTCACGAAGCGCGAATGCCGAATGTTTATACCGTGATGTTTCAAAACATAGAATGCGTAAGAATACTGACGATCAAGTTATGCTCTTTTTCTATTATTATTATTATAAATTTTTATTATATTATTAAATGGAATGTTTTAAAGCATTATCGTCCTCAGACGAACACAATGAATGTTTAGGAGTTGCTCCAGTGTTGTTGAATCGTAAATGTGGGTCAGTTTGAAGGAATTTCGGAGAGTTGCTCTATTTTTGTACCGTGTGGTTTTTGCGGTGAATTCGACTAAGTGAGTAACGCTGTGGTTTGTTTACAAGATGCTTGTTTATTGCTTTCTCTCTCTCTCTCTCTTTCTGTCTCTGAATTATCACTGTGTGATATTGTCTACATCAGGAAAAAATAATACTAATGTGAAAACGAAACGAATGGCCCTTTTTCTTTCTTTGTCTCTTGTGTGCGCTGTAATTGTGTCCTGGTTTTGTTCTTTCCGTTCGGTAAATGTCAAGCACTCTCTGTTTTTCTATAAGGGCCACTTTTGCACTTCGATGTTCCAGTGTTACCATGGTGATCCATGATTCACTGAGAAATTATGGGTTGTCGTCAATCATACAGTTTTGACAATCTAATTAGAGTGCACACACACACACGCACACAGAATGTGTATTATAAAAGGGATAGTTCAACCAAAAATGAAAATGATCTACCCTTTACTCTATTTACTTTCCCTCATGTCATTAAAAACTTTTCTTCTGTGGAACACAAAAGGAGACGTTTAGCTGAATGTTCATGCTGCACTTTTCCATACATTGAGCAAATGAGCGTCAGACTTCAAAAGGCACCATGAGAATAGTTCATACTTTCAAAAAAATAAATTAATTTTAATTGTAATTTTGTTTTTTGAATAACTCGGGGGAATTCACACTCAAAGCCTTTTCTGAAAAGATGGACATGTGAGAATCAAAGATCTGGGCTCAGTCGTCTCACACTGAATGGATTCTGTTGCATTTGCTGTAAATAATGTCCAAACGCCAGACTGCACCTACATCACTTCCCCCTCAGTGCATAATATATTAAACAAATATAGGTCATTATTAGCTGAAACCCCTCAAATCTCATTTGCGCTCACATGTTCAAATACACTGCATGTCTGCATTAGGATGCACTGCATCAGTTTGCCAAGTGTCAGTGCAAGTAAATAACAATGTAAAAAATTTACTGTTTTGTTTTTTTGCATTAAGAAATATTTATTGTAAGCATTTTAAATTAAGTGAGTGTAGCATGAAAACAAATTTTGTAACCTGGCTAAACTGCTTTTGACTTTTTTAGGGGCCTGAATTATTGTAGCTGATAGGTCAGTGTCGAAATATTA
Source organism: Sinocyclocheilus rhinocerous (assembly GCF_001515625.1). NCBI lineage: Eukaryota > Metazoa > Chordata > Actinopteri > Cypriniformes > Cyprinidae > Sinocyclocheilus > Sinocyclocheilus rhinocerous. Next base: position 446,693 of record NW_015667266.1, read on the forward strand.
AAGTTATTAAACACAAATGCAAACAACAACATGGTGACACTAAAATAATGCAAGAAACTCATTTAACAACAAAACCCTAATGTGCATAAATGATCAAATCTAAGAAACAGTTATTTCAAAATGTGAAGTTTTTCACTGTAAATTATAAGATGACATTGTTTTTCACAAAACTGTACATTTAACAGAATATGCTGTTAGATTGTATAAAAAAATCTCCTTTTTTTTTAAACAGATTATGCTGATTTAATACAATTTTCATCGTATATCCCACACAACAATTTTTAATTGCTAAAATATATTTTAAATATGTGCTGCTAAATATATGTTGTAAACAGTTAAGCTCAATTAAATATATTTTTGAAACTGAAAATACATTTAATTTCCACCTTCATATACCAAAATATATTTCAGGGGCGATTCAAAACATTTCCAATCTTACGTTAGCATCCATTTGGTCTAAATGCAAATGTGGATGGAATTATTATTATTATTATTAATAATTCATTCCTTTTTCCCAAAAATATGCAAAACATATATTGATATAAAATAATAATAATAATTATTATTATTATAATAATTATTATTATTAATATATAAATCAGACTAAAATAACACTGAATATAATATAATATAATATAATAAATCAGTGTCAGAATTGTTAAAACTATTAAAAATCATTAATTTACAAAGCTGAATAAAATAAAATATAAATATTAGATGAAGAGCTATATATATATATATAAATTGCCAAGGCAACATTTCTAATTTTCAAGTTAAAGTACTAAAATTGCTAAAACTAAAAAAAGTAAATTACAGGTAAATAGAAATATATATATATATATATATATATATAAATTATAA
>NW_015667266.1:447907-449039 GCF_001515625.1 Sinocyclocheilus rhinocerous
TTTTTTTTAAACAGATTATGCTGATTTAATACAATTTTCATCGTATATCCCACACAACAATTTTTAATTGCTAAAATATATTTTAAATATGTGCTGCTAAATATATGTTGTAAACAGTTAAGCTCAATTAAATATATTTTTGAAACTGAAAATACATTTAATTTCCACCTTCATATACCAAAATATATTTCAGGGGCGATTCAAAACATTTCCAATCTTACGTTAGCATCCATTTGGTCTAAATGCAAATGTGGATGGAATTATTATTATTATTATTAATAATTCATTCCTTTTTCCCAAAAATATGCAAAACATATATTGATATAAAATAATAATAATAATTATTATTATTATAATAATTATTATTATTATGTAAATATATTTTGAAACATATAGGAAATATATTTATTGTCCTTTTTGAAACATATTTAAAGATATATATTAAAATATATTTTTTGCTTCGTAAGAAAACCTCTAAAGTCTTTGAAATGTTATCATGTTGCTACAGAGTTACTATAGTGTTCTCTGTGGTTTAAACACCATAGCAACGCACTGAAAACACCTTAGCAACCGCATTCTATGGTCCATACGGTTGTGTGACTGCAGTGAGTTCAGCTGGTGTGTTTTCTGCGGTTTTGTTTCTGGTTGATGATCAAAAGCGTCTCTCCGGGAGTCGTTTATGTAACGCTCTGATGCTCCATTTGCCAACAGCCGCTTACAGTCTGATTATGATTCATCTCTTGGACTCCATTTCAAACACAACAAGTGTCGTACTGTTTTTCAGTTTCATCCTCCATTCCTACACTTCAGAAAAAATATGTTTTCAAATCTGTTTTTATGTATATTCCAAAAATTAAGCATTTTCAAAATTTGGCGAAATTTGTACCAATGTATTTTTGGATATTTTTGAAAAATATTTTAAAAAAATAAACACTTTTTTTAAAAGCATTTAAAAATATATTTTGCCGTCCATATATTTCGATGGAAGAAAACAGATTCACTTATGTCACATTTGAAGAAAAATCAAGGAACATACTTCACAACAATGTTCCAAAAATGAAAGAAATTAATAAATTATTTAATTAATTAACTACTATATATATATATATATATATATATATATCTTGTAAAA
>NW_015667266.1:449102-457942 GCF_001515625.1 Sinocyclocheilus rhinocerous
AATATATTTTAGTATATGAATGTTGAAACTATTGTATTACAATATGTATTTATATAGAAATATATAAAAATTTCGACAATATACATTTCATTTCTAATAATTTATATAATTTATTTTTATTTATATTTATTCCTGAAATTATTTTTGTATTACTCTTTCCCCTTATTTTCACTTTTTTATTTTCTGCATTTATTTTTTACTTAATTTTTATTCTTTAATTTTTTTGTTTATTTATTTATCTATGCATTTTTTTCTTGTTTGGGTTCTTAATAAAATCAATTAATGTTATTTATAAAGCTTGAAAAAGTAAAGTTACAAATAATCACCATTGACTACTGAAACCATGGAGACACAAACCTGCAACATTTTAACAAGTAAATAAATGATTTTTCCTTAGCAGTATTTAGTAGTTAGCAAATAGGCAAAATTATTAAATTTTTATAATAATGAAATAATTAATAGAAAATCATTTTAAAAATGTACATTTCACTTTCAGTCTCTCTCATCTCACTCTTTCTCCTTGTGTTTGTCCTTTATCCCGACTCTCTCACTCTGTGTGTGAAGATTAGCTCTTTTTAAGGTTAAACGCTATAAAAAGCGTCTTTGAGTTGTCTGTCACTCCGCGCTCTGATTGGCCGGATGCTGCCTGTTGTGATGCACGTTTAACCGTCCAATCGCGTCGCTGGACTGTGACTGAGTGAAGGCCCCCTTCTGCGGACACTTTCCTGGGGCCAGAGATGACATTGTGTGTGTGTGTGTGTGTGTGTGAGAGAGAGTGTGAGTGTGTGTGTGTGTGTGTGAGAGAGAGTGTGTGTGGTGTGTGTGTATGACATTGTGTGTGTGTGTGAGTGAGTGTGTGTGAGAGTGTGTGTGTGTGTGTGTGTGTGTGTGTTAAACATGCGTTTGTCTCTTAATTAGATCCGCTCACGGGTCTCTGAAGGTTTGTGTTCTGGAAGTGAAACTCTCTGTGGACTGAAGTCTCCCATTCAGCGCTTAATTAGACTCTCTTTAGTCCCTTGATAGTGAACATACAGCACACGCTACAGTCTGACTCTACACCTTTCATTTCGTACACTTTTCATTTTGTTTTTCTTATGAGTATTTGACTGCTGGTCATTTTAATATCAGAGTGTTTGTTGTTGCATCGTGTTTGGATTCTAAATAAAAGCGATTAGTGTTATTTATTAAGTTGCTGTCTGGATATCTTACTGCTTGAAAGTAAAGTTACAAATCATCACCACTGAGCACTGAAACTACGGAGAAACAAACCTGCAAAATAAGTAAATAAATAAACAATAGAAAGATGAATATATGACTTGATAAAACAAATACAATTATTTTTAAATTAAATTTAGTCTTGCATTTATTTTGTATTACCTTTTCCTTTATTTATTATTTTCTATATTTAAATAATTCTATATTTTAACTTTATTCTTCCATTTATTTTGAATGGAAATAATGTCCCAAACCATCCCCACTGAGCATCGAAACCGATATCATATATTAATTATGATCCCTAATTGTGTGGTTACTTTGTTTTGTTATTGTTTTTATTATTAATAATTAATTTGTTTATTTTCAGCTGTTTTTATCTGTGTGTGATTCTGTGGGTGGTTCTGATAACACTGTTTCTGCCAGGGTCTCCCGCTCGTTTGGAGAAGTTTTCCGTGTCTTATCTCTCTGACCGTTACTCCATAAGTGGATTCCAGGGGCTCGGCCTTTTATGGAGCGGATAGAGAGTCCAGATATCCCATAATGCACCGGGGCAGCTCTCTATATGACAGCAGCGAGCGCACTCCTGTCCTCCATCCGTCAGCTCATGGCGTCTCGTTACTCGTCTCGTTACAGCACGAGCTCCATCAGCTCCTTCAACGCCGCTCCGCTCCGGCCCAGACTGCACAGTCAGTTCGGAGAGGAATCATCCATCAGCTCCATCACTGACGCCTTCAGCCGTTACCATGGTGAAGCACTGGACGAGTCATCCTGGGCCGAGTCCGCTGGAGGTTGCCAAGGTAACCAAGAATCTTGTATAGGTCACCATGGTTAATGAGTCTTTGATAAGTTACCATGGTAATCAAGTGTCTTATAGGTCACTAAGGTGATCAAGAATCTTTTATGGGTTACCAAGGTGATCAAGAATCTTTTATGGGTTACCATGGTGATTTAAAATCTTTTAAAGGCTATCAAGGTGGTCAAGAATCTTTTATGGGTTACCATGGTGATTTAAAAGCTTTTATAGGTTACCAAGGTGATCAAGAATGTTTTATAGGTTACCATGGTGATTTAAAATCTTTTATAGGTTACCAAGGTGATCAAGAATCTTTTTTAGGTTATCAAGGTAATCATATGTTTTGTGGGTTACTAAGGTGATCAGGAGTTTTTATGGGTTTCCATGGTGATTTGGAATATTTGATGGGTTACCAAGGTAATTAAGTGTTTTATAGGTTACCAAGGCGATCAAGAATCTTTTATAGGTTACCAAGGCAATCCAGAAGCTTTTATGGGTTTCCAAGGTGATTGAGAGTCTTTAATAAGTTACCAAAGTAATCAAGTGTTTTATAGGTTACCAAGGTGATGAAGAGTCCTTTGGAGGTTACCATGGAGACCATCAGTACAACCAAGCAGGAAAGCAGGTCGACTGGAGCCTTGGCGACGATATACAGGGTAAGTGAGGAGAGTTGATTTTAGTGCACAATGTGAAGTTCACAAAGATCCAAGATTTACTCGTCTTTATTTGTGGATATTTTTGTAGGAAAAAAGTTACTAAATATCAAGCTGTTAGTATAACGAAACATTTTTATCATCATCAAAACATGAGATGATATTTTCTGAGAACCGTAATGCTTTTTCTGTCATATTTCTGGAAACTCAGTTGATTTGTTTCTTTTAAAGTATTAAGTTTGTCTTTGATTTTTCTCCAGTTAGAGCTTTAATGAATGTGAATAGCAGCTCAGATCATTGAATTTGATTTGCAATGTTTCTTGCCAAGTTTGAGATGTGAAACTCTAGAAACTCATTTGACTTTTCTTTCCAATGAGTTTGGAGTGAAGTGAGTGATACTGAGACTCTAGACAGCATTAATCAGCACTCCGACTCAAACTAACCACAGAACTGATGCTCTACCTGAGCTACAGCTGAAATAAATGTCAAATAAAAGTGATATAGTGCACTATAAGAAAAAAAAATTAATAGAAAACAGAAAAGTGAAGTTTACTGACATTTCCTTTAAGCGTAAAACACAATGCAATGCAGTGAATGTGTCATTTAAAATACGGGTAAAACAATACGGAAAATTCCTTTATAACAACTCTTTCCCCGCCAGGGTTTTTAACATTTTTTTTTTATAAAGTTGCCAGTCACCGCCAGCATTTATCAACATTTTGAACATTTTGTTCTTGCATTCTTTGCAACACTTTTTTCATGAAAAAGCATCATTTTGAACAAAAGTTTAGATTTATATGCTGTTTAATGTTCGATGATGGCAGTGTTGGGGGTAACTCATTACAAGTAACGCGAGTTACGTAATCAGATTACTTTTTTTAAGTAACTAGTAAAGTTAAAAAATTACTTTGTAATTTACAAGAGAATATCAGAGTTACTTTTTCAAATAAGTAACGCAAGTTACTTTTTTTCCAATTTATTGATTGACAGCTCTGGTGTTGCCATGGTGACAGAAATCATTTTTAACATTTTTTTTTTATAAAGTTGCCAGTCACCGCCAGCATTTATCAACATTTTGAACATTTTGTTCTTGCATTCTTTGCAACACTTTTTTCATGAAAAAGCATCATTTTGAACAAAAGTTTAGATTTATATGCTGTTTAATGTTCGATGATGGCAGTGTTGGGGGTAACTCATTACAAGTAACGCGAGTTACGTAATCAGATTACTTTTTTTAAGTAACTAGTAAAGTTAAAAAATTACTTTGTAATTTACAAGAGAATATCAGAGTTACTTTTTCAAATAAGTAACGCAAGTTACTTTTTTTCCAATTTATTGATTGACAGCTCTGGTGTTGCCATGGTGACAGAAATCAGTGATGGTGTTATTTTCCATATACGCAGTCGCTTGTTTCTGCTTCGCCGTGTTTTGATGCAAGAGATCCAGCGCTCTTTCAGGAGATGCGTAACAGCGCCTCCTGCCGCATAACAGCGAAAACACTGAAAATTCCGTCAGTGGCGGGGAAAGCGTTAACGCTAACTAGTTTGTGTGTTTTAACACTGGACTGACCAATCAGCATCCAGAGCCACGACTAACTGTTTTATAGAGTGAATCTGTTGAAGGAGCCTCAGCACGTGCAGCTCGTGTTTCTTTCAGCTCCCGGTGGCTCCGGTGTGGGCGTGGTCAGGGCGACGGGCGACAGCTACTTCCTGTCTGCAGATGTGAGCGGGTTCGAGCCTCATGAAGTGGTGCTGCTGGTGTATAATCAGTGTGTGGCTATTCACGCAGAGAAGGTGTGTGTGTGTGTGTGTGTGTGTGTGTGATCTCATGAGATATATTTAGTACAGCACACTGACTGCTATTTTTGGAACATAGTATGGAGTATGTTCACTGTGCAGAATATATATGCATATGTGATATATATCATAAATATGTGTGTGTCATTGAGATACTATTGTAGCTTTTATTAATATTTTGTTTTCATTTTCTTTGTCAATTTAAAGTAATTTTGTTGTCTTTTGTATTTTTTATGACGTCTTATGTAGTTATTAATTTTAATTATGTTTTTATTATAATTTTAGTTATAGTAATTTTGTTGTGATTTTGAAGTTTTTTTTAAAAATAAGTCTATATAGTTTTTATTCCTTTTTATTTCAGTTTTAGTTATTTTAGTACATCAAGTTAAACTAAATGAAAATGAGAAATGCAACAATATATTTTTATTTTATTTTACATATATTATGATTTTCGTTTTACCCTGGTGTGATGTCCAGTAGAATTATGTATTTTATTTAAATACATTATATGCATTTATTTATTTATTTTTATTCTTTTTTTTTATTTTTTATAAATTAATACTTTATTCATCAAGGCTGCATTAAATTGATCAAAAGTGACAGTAAAGATATTTATAACGTTACAAATGCGATTTCTATTTCCAAAATATTTTCAATATTCTAAATGCTGTTCTTTGGAACTTTCTATTAATCTCTGAATCCTGAAAAATAAAATGTATCACAGTTTCCTCAAAAATATTCGCCTATTTTAAATAGTAAAAATGGTTTTACAGCTATTTTGAATTGTACTAATAGTTCACAGTTTTTTACAGTATTTTTGATCAACTGAATGCAGTCTCGCTGAGCAGAAGAGACTTCTTTCAGAACGTTTAAAAACCCCAAACTTCTGAATGCTAGTAAAGAGAGTTCAGTCCAAACGCACTGGTTCTCAGTTGTTTCTGTTGTTTCGGTCTCTGGTTTAGATGGCAGCAGATGGGAGTGTTGCGGGCCGCTTTACCCATAAGTCTGTGCTGCCGGCAGACGTGGACCCGTTATCTGTGAGCAGCTCGCTGACCGCTGAGAGGAGACTGATCATCAGCGTCGGTCGCAGCAAATCCCCTGTGACCTCTGACCTCTGACCTCAACACTACAGTCGTTATTGATGTTTTTTAATTTTTTTTTGTTTTGCCCCTTTCATTTTCTTCCATTTCTGATATTTCTTTCTTTATCTCATCTCACTTTATTTTCTGTATTGTATATTTCAATACTGTAAACAATACTGTCATGCCAGTGAAGTTTACTGAGTCTGACTCTCGATGCAGGAGAATATGATATTTGCATTGCGATAAATACACATTACAAAGATGATTTTCTTGAACATGAATGCCTATTGATGAACCATTGCAGCATGAAAAACTGATCACATTTTTCATCTGAAAGTGAGTTTATGCAATTAAAATCAATTTATTTAAAAAAAACTTCTAAGTGATCTTTATGTTCCTTTGTTCTAAATAAATGTTTCATAAATGTGGTTTCATAAATTTGATCAGTCAAGAGTTATAAAGTCAAATTTAATCCAATGCCTTCATTCCAATGGGATTAATACTGGTACTTCTCAGATTATGTTTGTATAAATTTCATATAAATTCAAATAAAATTTCACATCAATATTGAAAAAATATATTTAATTTTTGTAACTTTTTGTTTGGTTTTTTTTGGGTGTGGTTCATAAGCAATTTGAAATTTCAAAGAATTTCTCAATTTTTATGAATAAAAATGGGGTAAATGCATAATTTTTATAAATACACACTGCAAAAAAAAAGTATTTTTGTCTTGTTTTCTAGTACAAATATCTAAAAATTCTTAAATCAAGATACATTTAATTAAGACGCAAAATGGCAAGATATGAAGTCTTTTTTTTTTTTTTTTTGAGAACAAGACTTATTTTATGTTAATATATCTTAATTTAAGAATGTTTAGATATTTGTAAAATAAGACTTTATAGAGTTTTTAAGACTTTAATTAATGACTTCGATATTATGAATTTTCTGTAAAATTAATAGAAAATTCAGTGAGTTTGATTAAAACAAGAAAACAATATTTTCCTATGTGGTCAGAAAAATAATTTAGTTTTCTCTTTGAATTAAGATTATTTTTATGACCCCATTTACAGAGTTTTTCTTGTTTTAACAAGACTTTATATCTAGTTATTTTGCATCTAAAGCAAATCTATCTTGATTTTAAGAATGGTTATATATTTACGCTATTATTTAGTCAACTTGGATTGGATGTAAAACAAGTTTATGCACGTAAAACGAATTTATTTTGTTTAAAAACTTTTTAGAGTGATATTTATGTTGTTTTGTCAAAAATAAATATGTAGGTTTGGACTGTTTTTTAACAATCATGAGAATTAAATTACATCATATGGTAATTCTCAGATTATAAATTCTTATAAATTTCCTACAATGATATTTCTCATCAATATTGATAAAAAAAAAACACATATATCTATATATTGCATCATTTTTTTTTTTTGGTGTGGTTCATGTGTAATTTGAAATTTAAAAGAAGTTATCTTTTTTAATTAATAAAAACACAGTAATAACATGGTAATGTTATTAATGTCATTAATGAGAAGCTGTTGATCAGATACAATATTTAAAAAAAGTTTTGAAAAATTCTAAAAAAAAAAAAAAAAAAATTTGCCAGCGGGGTGAGAAAAATAATCTTGTTTTCCCTTTGAAATAAGTTAATTTTTCTGACCATGTTGGCATTTTTTTTTCTTGTTTTAAGCAAAAATTCTATTTGAATTTTATTTTATTTTTTTCAGAAAACAAGAATATCTTCGTCATTTTGGTTCTTAAGTAAATGTTTCTTGATTTAGGAATGTTTAGATATTTATACTGGAAAACGAAAAAAAAAAATACTGAGAAAGATGATAATTTTTGGCAGTGAAACCATCAGCAGATCATCAATACCTTTAAAAAAATATGGTAATCTCCACAAAGTCATAGTTTTAATTCTGGTTACAAACAAACACACACACACACACACAAATGTTATTGCACAAATACATTATCCTCCAATGACTCAAAATAACAATAATATCCTAAATAAAATCTACTTTGTTGATCACATGTAAGATTGTTAATAAATATGATTCTCAGAGCAACATATTCTAATACATGAAATGAAATGGGCCACAACATATTTAATAAAGCAAGCATGATTTTGCTCTTTTGGTCCGTTCAGAGTGTATCTTACAGTATTAACAAAGTCATTTCAGAGACGATGCTGGCACCATTTTTGGACACAAAACACAAAACGTTCTCTGAGATGCAATTAAAACGTTCCCACAACGTTCGGTCAACGTTTCAAGCCGAGAGACGAGAAAACTTCACATACTCCTAAATAGAGACATTGTCTGAAGAAGTCAAAAATGACTTGGAAGTACAAATACAAGAACAAATAAATGGCAAAAAGAAGAAAACATTTAAGTTAAAATGATATTTTAAATATATTAAAATCTGTAAATCTACATGAATCAACAAAAATAAGCCTAACAGATTAAAGCTTATTGGTCAAATCTGTCAGTTAAGAATCAGAATTAAATCAATTCAATTCAGTTCCAATTAGAACGATCAGCTGATGAAACGAAACATTTATAAATCACAACATAAGTCAATAAAATACTCTCAGATTTCACTTTTTGTTCTATTCGGCTGTTGTTCGTAGAAATGCATGAATACATTTGCAGATGAATCTCACAAAACCTGTCAAAAACATGTCATATTATACCAATAATAATATTTAGCCTCAAGAAAATGCATACTACATGTAGGACTATTAGGAGTTTTTACATTTAAAAAAACATATTGATATACTTAAGTATTTGTATTTAATTTAAGTATTTATAATGAAGTATTTTTAAATTTTGAAATATTTTTCTTTTTGCAATTTTCATTATTCTCAATGATGAATATCATTTCAATTCTAATTACAAAACAAACATATTCAAAGTATATAAAAATAGTACAAATACTATGGTGTTTAAATATTTTTTTTCAATGAAAATTGAAATTAAAAATCATAATGATCATAAGAGAGATACGAAGTTACATTTTGACTAAAGAAAATATATCTTACTTTTAGAGCCGTTGAGATTTTTTTACATTAAACATAATATTTATATATTTAAGTATTTATACAGCATAGTTGTTTTTGTTATTTTTATCTACTTTGAAAAGAATGAAAAATACAACAAAAAGCAATGATTTTCATTTAAATTCTTATAAAAAAAAAACAAAGAGGCAAAAATTGAAATAAAAATTCATTATATTTAGCCTAAATATATATTTAAATAATTTAAACTTATGTAGTAGTTGTATTTGTTATTTTTTT
>NW_015667266.1:460300-467330 GCF_001515625.1 Sinocyclocheilus rhinocerous
ATGATATTTTAAATATATTAAAATCTGTAAATCTACATGAATCAACAAAAATAAGCCTAACAGATTAAAGCTTATTGGTCAAATCTGTCAGTTAAGAATCAGAATTAAATCAATTCAATTCAGTTCCAATTAGAACGATCAGCTGATGAAACGAAACATTTATAAATCACAACATAAGTCAATAAAATACTCTCAGATTTCACTTTTTGTTCTATTCGGCTGTTGTTCGTAGAAATGCATGAATACATTTGCAGATGAATCTCACAAAACCTGTCAAAAACATGTCATATTATACCAATAATAATATTTAGCCTCAAGAAAATGCATACTACATGTAGGACTATTAGGAGTTTTTACATTTAAAAAAACATATTGATATACTTAAGTATTTGTATTTAATTTAAGTATTTATAATGAAGTATTTTTAAATTTTGAAATATTTTTCTTTTTGCAATTTTCATTATTCTCAATGATGAATATAATTTCAATTCTAATTACAAAACAAACATATTCAAAGTATATAAAAATAGTACAAATACTATGGTGTTTAAATATTTTTTTTCAATGAAAATTGAAATTAAAAATCATAATGATCATAAGAGAGATACGAAGTTACATTTTGACTAAAGAAAATATATCTTACTTTTAGAGCCGTTGAGATTTTTTTACATTAAACATAATATTTATATATTTAAGTATTTATACAGCATAGTTGTTTTTGTTATTTTTATCTACTTTGAAAAGAATGAAAAATACAACAAAAAGCAATGATTTTCATTTAAATTCTTATAAAAAAAAAACAAAGAGGCAAAAATTGAAATAAAAATTCATTATATTTAGCCTAAATATATATTTAAATAATTTAAACTTATGTAGTAGTTGTATTTGTTATTTTTTTAATATTTTTTCCATTATTCTAAGTGTTTTTTTTTTATTTAAATTCTCATTAAAAATAATACAATGGTGTTTAAATATTCTTTTTTTTTTTTTTCGATAAGAATTTAAATGAAATTCATAATAATCAAAAAAAATTTTATTTAAATAAAAAGTTTAAAAAAAATTATATTTAGGGTGAAGAAAATGCATCCCACTTTTAGGACCAGACTTTTTGTATTAAATTTATATTGATAAACTTATTATTAAAATTATTTATATACAATAGCTGGAGGTTGTTTTTGTATTTTTCATTATTCTCAATTATGATTTTCATTTATATTCTTAATAAATAAAAAAAGTACATCAAAGTACAAATACTATTATGGTGTTTAATTGCTTGTTTTTTTTATGATAATTGAAAAAGGAATAACAAAAAATACTGAAAATATTAAAAAAAATACATAGAATATATACATATAATATACATAGGTAAAACAGTAAGACACGTTATTGTAATATAAATTTAGAGAAAAATATTAAATTTGAGAAAAAAAATAATTTCACAATGCAAAAAAAAAAAAAATCTTAAATGTTCAAATGGCTCAAAATGAATATGACCTGGATGAGTTCCTGACAAGTTTTGTGAAATTCATCATCGGTCATCATAGACATTTTTAAAAACACAAAGGTCCTGCCAAAGATCCAACAACAGAGAGAAAGAAAGAGACAGAAAGAGAGATTTTACTGTGTGTTTTCCTGCAGCTTTACGCTCAAGTGCTAAACCGATCAAAAAGAGCATCACGTTCTCCTGGATCAGTGGAAACAGTGGGAAGGACTGACCTTTGATTTCCCAAAATATCAAAAATGAGTGGTTACTTCAAAGCAAGCTTGTTTAAATTCTCCAAAACCTCACCATTCGTTTGTTCAGAATCTGACTGTCACTTCAAATGTTGTGGTGCTGAAAGGTGACTGTGATTGATTTCATCTAACCGTCCTCAGTGCAAACAAATCGTTCAAAAAGGCACGTTAGTGTCATGTCCAATAGAGAAAGCAATAAAAAGTGCACATCCTTGCATAAGAGACTGCGTGGGCGAGATTGGCTTCGTCTGACATTGACCAGATAACATTCGAGGGGTTTGGCTTCAAACGGCGACTGAATCTCGTGCTGGAGATTCAGCAAGAGCAAAAAAACTCTGAAAGAGTTTAGAAAAACATACTACGGTGAAAAGAAAATCACTCCGTCTCATTCTCTCCATCGCTCTGTTCTCTCTGCCACCTACTGCGTCCGCCTACAGATCCGCTTTATATCGAGGAAAATCTGATGCCCACACAGACCAAGAGCTCTGAAATGGGGAATGAAAGGTAACGTCTTAAAGGTAAAGAACTGTGAGGGGAAAAGCAGAATTGCGAGAAATAGTCAGAATTGTAAGAAAAACAAATAATTGCAAGAAAAGTCAATTGCAAGAAAAAAAATCATAATTGCAAGAAGAAAAGTCATAATAGCAAAAAAAAGCCAAGTGTGAGAAAAAAGTCATAATTGCAAGAAATGTCATAATTGTGAGAAGTCATAATTGCGAAATAAAAGTCAATTGCGAAAAGTCATAATTCTGAGAAAAAAAGTCATAATTGTGAAAAAAAGCCAAGTGGGAGAAGAAGTCATAATTGTGAGGTCATAATTGTGAAAAAAGTCATAATTGCGAGAAGTCGTCATAATTGTGAGGTCATAATTGCGGGAAAAAAAGTAATAATTGCGAAAAAAGCCAAGTGTGCGAAAAAAGTCATCATTTTGTGAAAAAAGACATCATTGCGAAAAAAAAAGTCAATTGCGAAAAAAGTCATAATTGAGAGAAAAAAGTCATAATTGAGAGAAAAAAGTCATAATTGCGAAAAAAGCCAAGTGTGAGAAAAAAGTCATAATTGTAAGAGAAGTCATAATTGCAAAAAAAAAGCCAATTGTGAAAAAAGTCATAATTGTGAGAAAAAAGTCATAATTGTGAGAAAAAAGTCATAATTGCAAAAAAAGCCAAGTGTGAAAAAAGCAATAATTGTGAGAAAAAAAGTCATAACTGTGAGAAGAAAAGTCATAATTATGAGAAGTCATAATTGCGAAAAAAAGTAATAATTGTGAGAAAAAAGTAATAATTGCGAAAAAAAGCCAAGTGTGAGAAAAAAGTCATAATTGTATGAAGAGAAGTCATAATTGCAAAAAAAGTCAATTGCGAAAAAAGTCATAATTGTGAGAAAAAAGTCATAATTGTGAGAAAAAAGTCATAATTGCAAAAAAAGCCAAGTGTGAAAAAAGCAATAATTGTGAGAAAAAAAGTCATAACTGTGAGAAGAAAAGTCATAATTATGAGAAGTCATAATTGCGAAAAAAAGTAATAATTGTGAGAAAAAAGTAATAATTGCGAAAAAAAGCCAAGTGTGAGAAAAAAGTCATAATTGTATGAAGAGAAGTCATAATTGCAAAAAAAGTCAATTGCGAAAAAAGTCATAATTGTGAGAAAAAAGTCATAATTGTGAGAAAAAAGTCATAATTGCAAAAAAAGCCAAGTGTGAAAAAAGCAATAATTGTGAGAAAAAAAGTCATAACTGTGAGAAGAAAAGTCATAATTATGAGAAGTCATAATTGCGAAAAAAAGTAATAATTGTGAGAAAAAAGTAATAATTGCGAAAAAAAGCCAAGTGTGAGAAAAAAGTCATAATTGTATGAAGAGAAGTCATAATTGCAAAAAAAGTCAATTGCGAAAAAAGTCATAATTGTGAGAAAAAAGTCATAATTGTGAGAAAAAAAAAAGGTAAATTGTGAAAAAAGTCATTGCGAGTAGAAAAGTCATAATTGTGAGAAAAGCGAAAAAAAAAAAAGGTAAATTGTGAAAAAAGTCATTGCGAGTAGAAAAGTCATAATTGTGAGAAAAGTCATAATTGCGGGGGGAAAAAAGCCAATTGTGAGAAAAAAAGTCATAATTGTAAAAAAAAAGGTCATAATTGCAAGAAGAAAAGTCATAATTGTGAAAAAGGCCATTGCAAAAAAGTCATAATTGTAAAAAAAAAGGTCATAATTGCAAGAAGAAAAGTCATAATTGTGAAAAAGGCCATTGCAAAAAAGTCATAATTGTGAGAAAAGACAATTGCGAAAAAAAATAGTGAGATATAAACTCAATATAAAAAGCACGAAAGCCAACAGATGAAGCGTTCAAACAGATCATGTGCATCACATTTCGTAAAAAGTGAAAAAGGGAACGGTAGGCAACGTACAAAATAAAATGATCCGTCTCTTTCTGCAACAAACACACATATAAAGACACACATACGCACACTCAGAAAAAAGGACAGAGTCCAGACAGTCCCTGATTCTCCCAAAGGGAAAGTGAGTTAGTGTGGGAAGAGCTGGAGGATTTTTGGATGCGTGAAGCCGTCTGTGCGCGGGTCACTGCGACCTGTCGTCCGAGTCGGAGGCGTTGGGCTGCTGTTCTCGGGGAATGCTGAGGCTGGTGTGACGAGCCCACAGTTTGTGGAGTTCAGTGGCTTCGGAAAAAAGTCATAATTGTGAGAAAAAAGTCATAATTGTGAGAAAAAAGTCATAATTGTGAGAAAAAAGTCATAATTGTGAGAAAAAAGTCATAATTGTGAGAAAAAAGTCATAATTGTGAGAAAAAAGTCATAATTGTGAGAAAAAAGTCATAATTGTGAGAAAAAAGTCATAATTGTGAGAAAAAAGTCATAATTGTGAGAAAAAAGTCATAATTGTGAGAAAAAAGTCATAATTGTGAGAAAAAAGTCATAATTGTGAGAAAAAAGTCATAATTGTGAGAAAAAAGTCATAATTGTGAGAAAAAAGTCATAATTGTGAGAAAAAAGTCATAATTGTGAGAAAAAAGTCATAATTGTGAGAAAAAAGTCATAATTGCGAAAAAAAAAAAAGGTAAATTGTGAAAAAAGTCATTGCGAGTAGAAAAGTCATAATTGTGAGAAAAGTCATAATTGCGGGGGGAAAAAAGCCAATTGTGAGAAAAAAAGTCATAATTGTAAAAAAAAAGGTCATAATTGCAAGAAGAAAAGTCATAATTGTGAAAAAGGCCATTGCAAAAAAGTCATAATTGTAAAAAAAAAGGTCATAATTGCAAGAAGAAAAGTCATAATTGTGAAAAAGGCCATTGCAAAAAAGTCATAATTGTAAAAAAAAAGGTCATAATTGCAAGAAGAAAAGTCATAATTGTGAAAAAGGCCATTGCAAAAAAGTCATAATTGTGAGAAAAGACAATTGCGAAAAAAAATAGTGAGATATAAACTCAATATAAAAAGCACGAAAGCCAACAGATGAAGCGTTCAAACAGATCATGTGCATCACATTTCGTAAAAAGTGAAAAAGGGAACGGTAGGCAACGTACAAAATAAAATGATCCGTCTCTTTCTGCAACAAACACACATATAAAGACACACATACGCACACTCAGAAAAAAGGACAGAGTCCAGACAGTCCCTGATTCTCCCAAAGGGAAAGTGAGTTAGTGTGGGAAGAGCTGGAGGATTTTTGGATGCGTGAAGCCGTCTGTGCGCGGGTCACTGCGACCTGTCGTCCGAGTCGGAGGCGTTGGGCTGCTGTTCTCGGGGAATGCTGAGGCTGGTGTGACGAGCCCACAGTTTGTGGAGTTCAGTGGCTTCACTTTCGCTGCTGGTGCCGCTGTCTCTGAAACTCGCCAGCGGCGGACGAACCTTCACACCCTTCACCGTCATCGAGCCCTCGATGGCTTTACGCAGCTGCAGCACAGACGAGAGCTGCTTAATGACGAACGCATGACAGTAACGACATTTATAATGTTACAGAAGATTTCTATTTCAAATAAATGCTGTTCTGTTGAACTTTCTGTTCATCTGTGAATCCTGAAAAATTGAATCTATCACAGTTTCCACAAAAATATTGTGCAGCACAACTGTTTTCTACATTGATAATAATCAGAAATGCATGGAAGCTTGTTTCCGCCAAGGAATAAAAAAAAAAGCCTTTTTATCTCACAATTCTGAGCGTTGTTCTCAGAATTGCAAGTTTATTTCTCCCAAATGCGAATTAAAACTTGCAATAAGACTTTTCATTTCTTCTGAAATTGCAAATTTACATCTCACAATTATGACAATTCACAATTCAAAGGTCATAATTGCAAGAAAAGTCATTTGCGAGAAGTCAGAACAGTGAGATATAACGTCTCCAGCACGGATGACGCGCTCAAACAGATCCTGTGCATCACATTTCTCAAAAAGTGAAAAAGTGAATGAAAGGTGAAAGGTTTATAATTGTGAATGAAAAAAAATGAAAATGAAAAAAAAAAAAAACATAATTGTGAGGAAAAAAAGCCCAGAATTGAGAAAGAGAAATCTGAATTGCAAGTAAAAACCATCAGAAAATTAAAATAACTGCTAGAAAAACATCCACTGTGAGAAAAAAGCTTGCATAAAATGTTTCTGGAGCAGCAAATCAGCATATTAGAATGATTTCTGAAGATCATGTGACACTGAAGACTGGAGTAATATAATGAGATGATATTTTCAGATGTGTGATCGGTGAACTCTCACCTCTCTCAGTGAAACTACTCCAATAAGTCTCCCGATGCTGGTGACGTAAGCGTGATCCAAACCCAGCAGAGAGAAGATGGTGTGAGTCTGTCAGAGAGACCAAGAGAATCAGCATGCAAACAAATAAATTAGTATAATAAATGTGTTAAATAATAATAATAATACATAAATGGTAGTGCTTCTATGCACCAAAACCATCCACAGTGTTGTTTTTCATGAGGCTCTGTAACATTGCAAGTGGAAAACGCATACATTTTGACCACACGCATGCACATGAAACACATAAATAAATCAGTGAGTGTGTGGATAGAGAGAGAATGAGTGCGCACACAAGAGTAGAAATGTGTAGAGTGAATGGACTGCATTAAGCACATTCACAGCTGCCGCAGGAGTGTGTGTGTGTGTGTGTGTGTGTGTGTGAGTGTGAGTGTGTGTGCGTGTGTGTACCACTGCAGAGCGGGTCTTAATGAAGACTTCTGTGCTCTTGCCACAAGTGAGTTTGCAAATGCAGATGATAAATCCAGTGTTAGCATTTATTTGTGAGTGTGTGTGTGTGTGTGTGTGTGTGTGTGTGTGTGAGTGT
>NW_015667266.1:467371-474374 GCF_001515625.1 Sinocyclocheilus rhinocerous
GTGTGTGAGATGTGTGTGTGTGAGTGGGTGTGTGTGTGTGTGTGTGTGAGTGTGTGAGTGTGTGTGTGTGGTGTGTGTGTGAGAGTGTGTGTGTGTGTGTGTGTGAGTGGGTGTGTGTGTGTGTGTGTGTTGTGTGTGTAGTGTGTGTGTAGTGTGTGTGTGTACAGGTATATATGGTTTATGAGGACACAAATGTGTATAATGACATGGATGACATGGGAAAAAAAGTCATAACTGTGAGAAGAAAAGTCATAATTATGAGAAGTCATAATTGCGAAAAAAAGTAATAATTGTGAGAAAAAAGTAATAATTGCGAAAAAAAGCCAAGTGTGAGAAAAAAGTCATAATTGTATGAAGAGAAGTCATAATTGCAAAAAAAGTCAATTGCGAAAAAAGTCATAATTGTGAGAAAAAAGTCATAATTGTGAGAAAAAAGTCATAATTGTGAGAAAAAAGTCATAATTGTGAGAAAAAAGTCATAATTGCGAAAAAAAAAAAAGGTAAATTGTGAAAAAAGTCATTGCGAGTAGAAAAGTCATAATTGTGAGAAAAGTCATAATTGCGGGGGGAAAAAAGCCAATTGTGAGAAAAAAAGTCATAATTGTAAAAAAAAAGGTCATAATTGCAAGAAGAAAAGTCATAATTGTGAAAAAGGCCATTGCAAAAAAGTCATAATTGTGAGAAAAGACAATTGCGAAAAAAAATAGTGAGATATAAACTCAATATAAAAAGCACGAAAGCCAACAGATGAAGCGTTCAAACAGATCATGTGCATCACATTTCGTAAAAAGTGAAAAAGGGAACGGTAGGCAACGTACAAAATAAAATGATCCGTCTCTTTCTGCAACAAACACACATATAAAGACACACATACGCACACTCAGAAAAAAGGACAGAGTCCAGACAGTCCCTGATTCTCCCAAAGGGAAAGTGAGTTAGTGTGGGAAGAGCTGGAGGATTTTTGGATGCGTGAAGCCGTCTGTGCGCGGGTCACTGCGACCTGTCGTCCGAGTCGGAGGCGTTGGGCTGCTGTTCTCGGGGAATGCTGAGGCTGGTGTGACGAGCCCACAGTTTGTGGAGTTCAGTGGCTTCACTTTCGCTGCTGGTGCCGCTGTCTCTGAAACTCGCCAGCGGCGGACGAACCTTCACACCCTTCACCGTCATCGAGCCCTCGATGGCTTTACGCAGCTGCAGCACAGACGAGAGCTGCTTAATGACGAACGCATGACAGTAACGACATTTATAATGTTACAGAAGATTTCTATTTCAAATAAATGCTGTTCTGTTGAACTTTCTGTTCATCTGTGAATCCTGAAAAATTGAATCTATCACAGTTTCCACAAAAATATTGTGCAGCACAACTGTTTTCTACATTGATAATAATCAGAAATGCATGGAAGCTTGTTTCCGCCAAGGAATAAAAAAAAAAGCCTTTTTATCTCACAATTCTGAGCGTTGTTCTCAGAATTGCAAGTTTATTTCTCCCAAATGCGAATTAAAACTTGCAATAAGACTTTTCATTTCTTCTGAAATTGCAAATTTACATCTCACAATTATGACAATTCACAATTCAAAGGTCATAATTGCAAGAAAAGTCATTTGCGAGAAGTCAGAACAGTGAGATATAACGTCTCCAGCACGGATGACGCGCTCAAACAGATCCTGTGCATCACATTTCTCAAAAAGTGAAAAAGTGAATGAAAGGTGAAAGGTTTATAATTGTGAATGAAAAAAAATGAAAATGAAAAAAAAAAAAAACATAATTGTGAGGAAAAAAAGCCCAGAATTGAGAAAGAGAAATCTGAATTGCAAGTAAAAACCATCAGAAAATTAAAATAACTGCTAGAAAAACATCCACTGTGAGAAAAAAGCTTGCATAAAATGTTTCTGGAGCAGCAAATCAGCATATTAGAATGATTTCTGAAGATCATGTGACACTGAAGGCTGGAGTAATGATGCTGAAAATTCAGCTGCGCATCACAGAAATAAATTACAGTTTAACAGATATTCACAGAGAAAACAGCTGTTTTAGATTCTAATAATATTTCACAATTTTTACAGTATTTTTGATCAAATAAATGCAGCCTCGGTGAGCATATAATGAGATGATATTTTCAGATGTGTGATCGGTGAACTCTCACCTCTCTCAGTGAAACTACTCCAATAAGTCTCCCGATGCTGGTGACGTAAGCGTGATCCAAACCCAGCAGAGAGAAGATGGTGTGAGTCTGTCAGAGAGACCAAGAGAATCAGCATGCAAACAAATAAATTAGTATAATAAATGTGTTAAATAATAATAATAATACATAAATGGTAGTGCTTCTATGCACCAAAACCATCCACAGTGTTGTTTTTCATGAGGCTCTGTAACATTGCAAGTGGAAAACGCATACATTTTGACCACACGCATGCACATGAAACACATAAATAAATCAGTGAGTGTGTGGATAGAGAGAGAATGAGTGCGCACACAAGAGTAGAAATGTGTAGAGTGAATGGACTGCATTAAGCACATTCACAGCTGCCGCAGGAGTGTGTGTGTGTGTGTGTGTGTGTGTGTGAGTGTGAGTGTGTGTGCGTGTGTGTACCACTGCAGAGCGGGTCTTAATGAAGACTTCTGTGCTCTTGCCACAAGTGAGTTTGCAAATGCAGATGATAAATCCAGTGTTAGCATTTGTATGTGAGTGTGTGTGTGTGTGTGTGTGTGTGTGTGTGTGTGAAACCCTTTATTAAAAACATCAACAGAGCTTACATTCGTATATATATATATATATATACTAAACACACGCACACACACACACACCTTGTGCAGTGAAGTGCGCTCCACCAGCTGGAAGGGGGCGGGGTCAATCTTGCAGTTGTTGAAGTTCACCTGCTCGTCAAGCTGTTGCTCCTCCCACTCCTCGATCTGCACTCACAGCCAGAGATGGTTTTTGACTTCATTTTCTTGTCCTTCATGCACTGTTATTCTTTAATGTCATCTGTTTTATATTTCTATCAATTACACTTTGCACTATTTTAGTCTATTCATTATAAACATCGTAAATACAGCTTTTTTTAATTGTTTAAATTATTGCACTTTTTAAAAAAAAAATTTTAAGTTTGCACTTCATTTATCAAATTTTTCGTAAATTTATACAGTATATATACACTTTTTAAATTAATGTACATATACAACACTATTTTGTAGTCAAATACACTACTTTTTTTTATTAATTGATATTATGTAGCTTTGCACTATTTATAATTATTAATAAATATTATGTAAATATAATAAATATTCACTATTAGTAAATATAGCAAATTTGCACTATTAATAAATATTATGTAAATATAATAAATATTCACTATTAGTAAATATAGCAAATTTGCACTATTAATAAATATGAATAAATATTATGCAAATATAATAAATATTCACTATTAGCAAACATAGCAAATTTTCACTGTTAATAAATATTATGCAAATATAATAAATATTCACTATTAGTGAACATATAAAATTACATTATATATATTTAGAATGCCATACTTTATATAATCAAGACTTTGAACTTTCATTTCTGTAAAGAAATCAATACACCATTGATGATAATAACTGATGAAATTATATTGTCTATTGTATTATTATTATCTATAACTAGTTATTTTTGTTGAGATTTCAGTTTTGTTATCTGAAGTACATCACTTATTAAGAGTAAAAGTCTTTGCACTATTTTCATTTTTCTCATTAATAACATCATAAATACAGCTTTTTTAAAAATAATGTACATTTAGAATGCAATATTTTATATAGTATGTTATAGCACCTAGTTAAGAGTTAACTAGCTGTGGGGGTGTTTCTAATAGAACGGCTGAGGATCATCTTTCTCTCTTCTGACAGCTGTAATCAATCAGTGAGATGCTTTTCTCAATATTCAGATTTTTTTCATGCAATTCTTTTTGAGTTTATATCTCACAATTCTGACTTTGCTCTCAGAACTGCGAGAAAAAAGTCAGAATTGTGAGATGTTAACTCGCAATTCAGGGAAGAAAAATCAAAGTTGTGAAATATAATCGTTCAATTGCAAGAACAAAACTCAGAAAAAATTCTGAATCATGAAATAAGAAGTTGCAATGAACTGTTTTATTTTATTTTTTTTTCCTGTAGTGGAAACAAGCATCTGCAGTTTTTTACACCACACTTTTCAATCCGATCGTGTTGAACTGGATAGATGATCTGATTGAGACTTCAGTCCGATAACTAGCAGATTACTAGTGTGCATTTAAACCTAGTTTATGAGAGGTTTTCACTATTACAGCCGCAGTGTCCTCACCTCGCCAAGAGTCATGTCATCCTCTGCGTCTGGATCCTCCTGAAACACACACACACACACACACACACACTCTCTCACACACACACACACACACACGCTGTCACACAGATAAAGTGCTCTCCAGTAACATTACATAAGAAACACAACATGCCTGAATACAAAAGCCCTCTCTTGTTTCTCTCCCTCTAAAAAGACGCTGAAGTGAATTTACAGTATTCTGTTTGTCCTTTTCAAATATGATTTTATATTGTGTAATATCTGAGGGTATGTTGATGATTTGTAATGCTAATATGTTGTGTAGTTTGATGAATATCTCTGAGCGCCGCTTTGGCAGTCGACAGATTCGGGTTCCTCTTCCTCCCTCTTCATCTCTCTCATGCTAAATTTAATCGATGAGATCAGCCTGCAGTTGCACATTTCTCTGTGCAAGTATCTCTCTCTCACACACACACACACACACACACACACACTCACAACACACACACACACACTCACAGACAGACACACACACACACACACACACACACACACACAGTGGCATATAAAGTGCTGGTTTCTGTAGAAATGTGAGTGTAATGTAATGAGCAGACAGAAGGCTTGCGGGTCTCGCTCTCGGTAAACCATTTACTGCACAACTACCTGAGAGAGACACACGCCGTAATGATAGACGTGCGAGTCTGTCCGGTGGGTTTGTTTGACAATCCTGAAAGAGTTTTAAAGACGAGAAAGCCGTGCACATTTTTCCTGTTGCTTTGCACTGAAAAAACTGGAAACATTTGTACTGCTTTCTCTATTTTTTATATTTTTAAACACACGTGATTCAGTCATTTTTGACAACAAAATCAGCAAAGTAGCAACCATATATAACGCAGATAACTAATGCTAACAAATGGAACGTTGTTGTAAAGTTTTACAGAAATCTATTTATAAAAACACTTTTATCTTCAATAAGTACATAATATAATATAATATAAATTTTAAAAGTAATTTTTTTTTTTTTATATTTAAAAACAAAAGTGAAAAATTGCATGGCCTTCTCTTTTTTTAATTAATTAACTTTTAATTTTATAGTATATTATTTAGGTTACTATAGAAATTGTTGGTGCAAAACAAATTAAAAAATGTGCATGCTTCTCTCTTTTTAAAAATCTTTTTAAACACAAAATTGGTCATTTTTGACAACAAAATCAGCAAAGTATCAAGAACCATTTAATGTTGTCTACTGTAGATAACTAATGTTAACAAATTGAAACTTCCTGTAAAATTTTACCGAAATCTATTTATGAAAACACTTTTAACTTAAAAATATAATATAATATAATATAACAATTTTTTTCAAAAATGTAAAAATTTTTTTAAGTATAATATTTAAAAACAAAACAATTGAAAAAAATGCATGGCTTTCTCTTTTTTAATTAATTAACTGTTTTTTTTTATTAATTAACTTTTAATTAAAAGTAGCAAGAACCATATAATGTTAACTAATGTAGTTAACTAATGTTAATAAATGGAACCTTATTGTACCTTATTTTTACTGAAATATATTTAAGAAAACACTTTTAAGTTAAAATAAGTATAATATTGCTCAAAATTAATAAAAAAAAATTATTTAAAAAAGAAAACATTATGTAAATGTTTCCAGTTTTTTCTTTGCACTGACCATTTGTATAATAAATATTTTTTATTATATTATATTACATAATATTATATTATATTACTATAGAAATTACTATAGAAACAAACAAAAAAAAAATTGCACTCCTTTATCTTTTTTTTTACAAATCTTATTAAACTTACATAATTTAATTTTTAACCATTTCCATAAGAGTCAGCACAAAATAACTGGAAAAAAAATTGCACGGTGGTCTCTCTCTATCTCATATATATATTTTTAAACATACATAATTTAGTCATTTTGACAGTAAAATCAGCAAGAACTGTGTAATACGGATTTCCGTCGCTGCCGCAGAGCTGCATGATGAAGGTTCAGGTTTATCATTATGTAGCCGTGATGCTGTTCTTAATATACGCTCATCATGATTCAAAGTACGCAAGTGTATTTCCATAGCAACTGTGTGACATCACTACTGACATACTAGAATTATATTTGCACAAACAGTCTGCTTTCATTTACACAAGATGTGGGTCATTCAACAGCTGCACTGAACGCACATCATTCACACAGAAATCTGGGTCCTTTAGTTAGTGCTTTAACTAACATTACCTAACAATGAGCATTTATTAATCTATGCTAACGTTAGTAAAAATGCAACTGGTCATTGTTAGTTCATAGCTCGGGTCCATTAAATAATATTAACAGATACAACTTTTGATTTTAATAATGTATTAGCAAAGGTTGAAATTAACATGAACTAAGATTAATTCATGCTTTTTTGTTGTTAGTTCATGTTACCTAATGTAGTTAACTAATGTTAACCAAATTCAACCTTACTGTAAAGTGCTACTAAAATCTGTATATGAAAAAAAAATTCACTTAAAACTAAGTATAATATAATTTAATTATACATTATATATGTATATAATATATAATGTAATTATATATTCAAATTAATTTAATTATAATATATAATTTAATTATATATTATCTTAAAACTATAATTTAATTATACATTATATATGTATATAATATATAATGTAATTATATATTCAAATTAATCAAATTAATT
>NW_015667266.1:477900-478393 GCF_001515625.1 Sinocyclocheilus rhinocerous
ATTATAAAATAATTTAATTTAACTAAGTATAATATTATATAATTAATATAATTTAAAAATATTAAATTAACTTAAATTACAGTGAATCTCTATTTGCGCATCCAGCGGTTCAGCAGGTCAAAGGTCAGAGCAGGCACGAGGAAGGCGTTTATGATAAGATGACGCGATGATTTAACGAACCCGTGTTTTATCGCGGCTCTTACCAAGACCGAAATCCTGACGCGTTTGGGCCTGAAGTCAGGAGCCACTGTGTGCTCCACATTATTATTCTATATATAAGGGAGGGAGAACATAACATACACACCAAAAAACTTCATACGATTACCCTCATATGAACATAAGAGTGTGTGTGTGTGTGTGTGTGAGTCTCACCTCCATTGCATCAGTCTGAGGTCGAGCACATAACAGATTCTTCAAGCCAATGCCAGAATCATGAGGACCTGAAAAACACATAAAATAAAATAAAATAAAATAAAATAAAATAAAACAAACA
>NW_015667266.1:478480-480980 GCF_001515625.1 Sinocyclocheilus rhinocerous
AAACTCATAATTAAAATAAAATAAAATAAAAATAAATAAATAAATAAAAATAAAATAAATATAAAATTGATCCTTGCAGAATTATTTAAATTTGGAAATCTTTAAGAGCACGAAAATGCCATTTCTGTGTAATCCAGTGGTGTAGATATTTTATATATATAAATACATAAATAAATAAATAAAATTAATATGTACTATTATTGCTGAAGTGAAAGCATTTCAAAAAATTAAAGTGTAAAAAAGTTATAGAAGTTTAAGTTTACTGTAAAGGAAATGTACTGTGCTAAAAATTTTAGAAGACATTTTGGAATCTAAAATTGCTATGCAATCAAAGCAATCATATGTCAAAGTAATCATATGTAATCATATGTCTAACTAAGTTATGTTCCAAATTTTAAGTTGATATCACAAAAAAAAAAAAAGTACCATTTCCACGGTAACGCAATGTCTGATTTCAAAAGGGTTTTCACAGGATGAGCTTTGAGAGTTTAAGCTGTATATGATGCATATAAAAACAATAAAAGGCTATGCAACGTCCACATTTAGACAGATAATGAGTGTGTGTGTGATATTACTTGTGGGGATCTCGATGTTTTTCTCGGCTGCAGACGTCCTCTTCAGCGCAGGCTTGAGAGGTTTAGGTGAGATGGGACGGGCCGGTGTGAACGACGACTCTTCTGTGGAGATCTACACTCACACACATTCAAGATCACGTCTCAAGAACTGACAAAACCAAGTATAAAAAGTAAGATGAGGGAGTCAAGTAAACGTTTGCCCTCTGACCTGGAAGCGAACCTCGTGGTTGACCTTTTGACCCCCCTCCTCGCTGCTGGGAGTGCTGACGACAGACACACGCTTTCTCTCGGCGTCCCACATGAACTCCAGCCGCCGCTCGCGACACACATGCTGCCAGAGGAGCGCCTGCAGCTGAGCGCGCTCAATAGAGCCCAGCAGGATCATAGACATTCATGCTTTAATCCAGCGAGGATGATTCAAACTGATCAAAAAGTGACAGTAAAGAGATTTATAAAGTTTCCATTTCAAATAAATGCTGTTCTTTTGAACTTTCTGTTCATCAGTGAATCCTGAAAAATAAAATGTATCACAGTTTCCACAAACATATGAACTGTTTTCAACATTGATAATAATCAGAAATGTTTCTTGAGCAGCAAATCAGTATATTAAAATGATTTCTGAAGATCATGTGACACTGAAGACTGGAGTAATGATGCTGAAAATACAGCTGCGCATCACAGAAATAAATTACAGTTTAACAGATATTCACATAGAAAACAGCTGTTTTACATTATAATAATATTTCACTTTTTTTAATGTTTTTTTTGTTTGCTTGTTTTTTATTTTAAATCAAATAAAAGCAGCATTGATGAGCAGAAGAGACTTCTTTCAAATATATATATATAAAATATATTAAAAAAATGTTCAGGTACTTGACAATTCAACATTTCTCATTTTCTTTTAGTTTAACTTGAAGTACTAAAATTATAAACTAAAACTAAAATAAAAATGAATAAAAACAAAAAAAAAAACGAAAACTAAAAATGACAAAACCACAACAAAATGACTAGAATTTCAACAGAAATTAAAATTAAAATCAAAATTCTAAAAGTAAAAACTAAAATAAATATAAAAAACTACTGAAGAGGATTAGGGCCAAGCAATAATAAAAAAATAAAACCATCTCGAGATTAAAGTCATTATAATGCGAGATTAAACTCACGTTTTTTTGAGAACAAAAAGTCAAAATAAAATGTTGAGAATAAACTCATTGTTTTGCAAAAAAAACTCATTAAATTTCTAGGAAAAAAGTTGAAAATGTTGAGAATAAACTCAACAACTTAATGATTTCATGATTTTATTCTCAACATTTTTTTGGACTTTTTTCTTGAAATTTAACGAGTTTAATACAGACGTTTGATGTGTTTGAAACGTATATTATGTACATATATATATATATATATATATATATATATATGTTATTTTATTTTATCAAGATGCCATTATAGTTTTTTTACAGAAGAGGATTAGGGCCAAGCAATAATAAAAAAATAAAATCATCTCAAGATTAAAATCATCATAATGCGAGATACAATACAAATTATTTAAACGAGATTCTATTTTTTCAGTTTTTACACACACAGCCATCAATAACAACCTTTTTAATTAGTTTGATCATTTTTCCTAAAAAAACTAACATTTTAGAAATTTTAGAATTTTCTTTTTAAAAGCAAATATAAATGTATCAATTACTACAAAACACACATTTGGAAAAAGTGCAGTCTAAAAAGACAAACCAACCATGCACATGTAAATGTATCTCTATAATGTCCATATAGAGCAAGCGTGTGTGTTTGTACCTGCAGACTCCACCAGCGCCACTGTTTTGAGGTTTGCTATCAGGAGGATCTCGTGAAGGTCTCTGTAAGTGGAGTTCAGTGAGATATAACGAACATTTCTCACCATGATGTCCTCAACACGAATA
>NW_015667266.1:482715-484808 GCF_001515625.1 Sinocyclocheilus rhinocerous
TGTGTGTGTGTGTGTGTGTGAGTGTGTGTGTGTGTGTGTATGTTCTGCATCATTGCTCCCATTTTCTGCTCTTTAATCACAACAGAATCAAACACACACACACATACACACAAGCATAAGGAGACAAAATCTGAAACTTCATAACCCTGAAATTCTGAAAGCCTCTGAAACTAAGATTGATGTGTGTGTTGCACAGTTTTCCATTAGTCTGTGTTGCACAGGACAGTGTGTGTGTGTGTGTGTGTGTGTAACTTTAGACCTTGTCCATTTACACTAATGAAGCGAAAACGGCGTCTTTGTCTGTAGTGCCACTTAATAAAATTGAAGGGAAAATGTATTTAATAAAAATTAACAAATAAATAGAATACTTTGTTAATGTAGTTAAATGCAACAATAAAATAATAAATAATTTTATCTTTAATTGCATTAAATAAGCACTTGCCAACTGCATTATTTCTTTAGCAACTACAGCTGTTTAGTAATTAGTCCTGAACCCCGGAAGTGAATCAGCATTTGAGCTTCAAGTTCTTTGTTATTTTACTATCATTGAAATACTATTATATTTTGTTATTAATATTTAATCGTTATTAATTTAATATTTTCTGCTTTAGTAATTTTGTTGTGTGTTTTTGTCATTTATATTAGTTTTGTTTATGTTGTTTTTAAATGTCTATATAGTTTTTATTCATTTTTTATTTCAGTTTAGGTTTAGTTATTTTAGTACATCAAGCTAAAGGAAATTAAAACTAAATATGTCGCCTTGGCAGCTAGCTAAAATAAAATGTTCTATCTTAAATTTTAGTTTCAGTTTTAGTTTTAGATTCAGATAACTATAATAAGCATGGTTCTTGTGGGTTTTTTGATCAGCAGATTAAGTTTTACGAGTAAAAATACGAACCGTGGTGAACATGAGTTACACACAGCCAAACCTTAAACATTAATTTTATTTTAAAAATGCAAGTTGTAAAATGCAAATATAACTAGTTGCTAAATTGCTTTTCATGTGAGCAGAAGGAAGGGCTTGATATCACTGTGATTGAAAGTGAGAAAAAAAGAGTGTTTCTACTTCTGTATTCTGCAGTAGTTACTGAATCCTTCAAAGCAGACTGTGCTGAGGAAGAAAAACACAATGTGACCCTGGACCACAAAACCAGTCATAAGGGTCAATTTTTTGAAATTGAGATTTATACATCATCTGAAAGCTGAATAAATACGCTTTCCATTGATGTGTGGTTTATTAGGTTCTGACAATATTTGGCCGATATACAACTATTTGAAAATCTGGAATCTGAGGGTGCAAAAAAATCTAAATATTGAGAAAATCATCTTTAAAGTTGTTCAAATGAAGTTCTTAGCAATGCATATTACTAGTCAAAAATTAAGTTTTGATATATTTACAGTAGGAAATTTACAAAATATCTTCATGGAACATGATCTTTACTTAATATCCTAATGATTTTTGGCATAAAAGAAAAATGGATAATATTGACCTATACAATGTTTTTTTGGCTATTGCTACAAATATACCCCAGCGACTTAACACTGCTTTTGTGCTCCAGGGCCACATATAAGATGTACACCTATATAGTCAGACAGAGAGACTCACTCATGGTGGCCCCAGCCGAGCTCGGGCAGGTAAGGCAGCTTCTTAATGCGGATTATGGAGTCGTAGATGGACGGCTGAAGGCTCTGAGCGACGGCGTTGGCGAGAATCACAGCGATCATGATGGGCAGAATGTGACTGATCTGACCCGTCAACTCAAACACGATCACGGCCGTGGAAACCGTGTGTGTGACCGCTCCGGATAATGCCGCCGCTCCTGCAGAGAGACAGATTTAACAAAACAAATTAACACTTCACATTGGTTCATTATACATTAATGAACCAAAGGGAAAAACAAAATACTAAAGGAACACAAACTATTGGGCCGATTCAAAGTCATGAATTGACAAGAAGAGATATTTACTGAATTGCAATTTACTCGCACAGATCAAAATCAATGGTGCTCAACACTGATGTAAACATTTAAAAAAAAAAAAAAAAAAAAATCTAAATACAGTAAAAATTTAACCTTGGCTACTAACTGAAAAAA
>NW_015667266.1:485084-488528 GCF_001515625.1 Sinocyclocheilus rhinocerous
TTAAAAAAAAAAAAAAAAACATATCTACATACAGTAAAAATTTAAGAAATTTTTCATGATTCAAGATTTATTTGTTATTTACACACTTAAATTTGCAGTGAAACATGGTCACGTCACATGGCTACTTAGATGTGCATTAAATATAAATAAATAGTAGGTAAAAATGAACAAACGATTAATCAATTTATAAAAATATTTTTTTAATTACGATATTTATAAAATGTGTCAAATTGTGTAAAATATTTACAAAAATGTAATATTTAAAAATATTACTAATGTTTTAAAATATTTCATTTTTTTATATATTACTAATATTTAAAAATATTTCATTTTTGATATACGCTTTTTTAATAATGAAAATATTTCATCATTTTATAATTACAGTGCATTTGTTGGTGAGACTCCTACACTTTTCTAAACCCTTCACTATATTGTCCATTAAGCTATAAATAAAATAATAAGCAGTCAAAAGTGGTTATTGTTATTTCATAATTAAATCCAGTGGCTACTAATCAAAGACTAACAATGAAAACAACAATCCACGACCTAACACAACAAAACTAAATCAATGCCTCTCAAAATCACTATGGCAACACTGAAGCAATTGCCAGCTGTGATGAACGTGTGTGTGTGTGAACATGTCTGCTCTACATGTGTATGAGAGCGTCTGTTTCTCACCTACAACAGCGTATCCTCCGGGAACTATGGGATAGATGATTCCGTCCGTATTAATGCCCTCTGGAAACCACGCGGCCATACTTTCCCCCACCAAACGGCCAAACGCAGCACCTGAAACACACACAGGTTCACATTCCCAGGTCACATTTTAATGAATATATTGCATACAATATTTTTAACACGTAGGCAATACACTACAGGAAAAACTATAGTTCCCTTTCATGGGAACTTCGAACTGCGTCCTCTAGGGGTCGCTATGGGGAATGCCTCGTCGTGACCAGTGTCTGAAGCATACATTGAAAAAACACCAACAACACGTTGGCCGGCGACAGCCATGACGTCACTACCGGTGCGACTATAGTATAAATAGGCGCCGGGAGTATAGTCGCACCGGTAGTGACGTCATGGCTGTCGCCGGCCAACGTGTTGTTGGTGTTTTTTCAATGTATGCTTCAGACACAGGTCACAATGAGGCGTTCCCCATAGCGACCCCTAGAGGACGCAGTGTCTCGTTCCCTACTCAGGGAACCATGGTTACATACGTAACCTGAGACGTTTTTTCATGCACTTGCCAATTTTGAGCTTCAGGACTATTTTGCTCGTATAACAGGTTTTCTTTCAGAAAAGTGGACAGAAACTATCCAAAATGCGCATTTAAGTGTTTATTTTATTATACTTTATCTATGTGTATCCGTTTGTTTCTCCACTTCAGCAGCACTTACATACACCAAATTTTACAGGTTTATTCCTATCTATAGTCTGAAGGATTTTACTGAGGGGTTTGTTCATATATCATTCACAAGGTTTTATTAAGGCACTTTGTCTATTTGCTTCTGTCGATTTCAATTGTAATACATATCTTTAAAAGTTTGTTTCTGCACTTCAGCAGCACTTACATACACCAAAACTTAGAGTTTTATTCCTCTCTATATTATAAAGAGTTTTATTGAGGGGTTTGCTCATATATCATTCACAATGATTTATCTAACATTTTATTCCTAAAAACATGACGAAAATTTGTTTTTTTCTGGTTGTTGACAGTATTTTCTGATTTATGAAGTGATAAAAAGACAAATTCAAAATCCCTTCTGTAAAAACCTTTAACTCTAATATGCCAACAAAATCAAATATGAATTTCAAACCTGGCTTCTTCCAACATTCAGATTTATACTCTGGAAATGTATGTAAATTATTGCAAATTTAATTAATTTTAAACATAACATTTCAGAAAACTTGTAATACAAATGTACTGTAATTTAATGTCCTGTAATTAATGAACTGGGGAAGCATTGTGATATCTATCAGTTAAATATTTGACCAAATTCACCTTTAAAAAGTAATTTTAAGATAATAAACATACTAACACTTACCAATGACGAAAACAGGCATAAAGGCTCCACATGGTACAGGAAGAGTTGTGGCTAAAGCAGACATCCAGAACTGCACAAAAGACAACAGTAACACTTATTAAAACATAAACAAAACCATTTTCGTAATATTTCAGCAAAATCTAATAGCTTTCTCTACCCCTGCAACAACTTTTCTGCTTATATAACCAAGGAGAGAGGAGAAAACAATATTAACCAATAATATCATCAGTGTTGAGGGATTAACTAAAAGTAGCAAAGCTACTAAACTCGGTAGAATTCATTTTTCAGTAGAATGACAGTAATTTTCCAGTAACAAGCTATTTTGTGGTGTAGTGTGACAAAATTACATTGCTGGTTATTACAGAACAATAGCAGTGACACACCTGTATGAAAGAAAAATTTAAAACAGCAATGACCAAAAAAAGTATTTAATTGTAACAGATTCAAAGATTCAGAACTGTCATATAGATTGTTTATGGCAGAGACTATGTGAGATGGGAAGCTCATGCAACAGGTCTTTCTGCGAGTCTGCAGCCGGCTGTCTCTCCACACACAACAGTCTGGCATATGACAAACCAGAGGGGTGTGATATTATTCACACATGCGCCTGTGTGCGTCACAACACATCAAAATCCCCAAATATCCACACAGATCAACGCTTTGTTATACATCTGACGCAAAATCTGTCATCTGCATGACATTTTATGCTTAGACTGTACAATTTCCTCATCAGACCAAAATAGAAAATTAAATAAACGTCAGATATGAACGTGTAAATATAAAAATAAGCATGAAAACAACAGTTTCATGTCCACCAAAAGCTACTTTCTGACAATTTCATCCACAATCAACTATTCGGCACATTTCAAGAATAAAAAGAAATGGAGAAATAAATAAATAATTAAAGTTATAGGTTTATATAAATTATATAAATGTATTTTATAAATTATATAAATAAATACATTTATTAAAATTCTTAATTATATGTAATTTAAAATTCTAAATATAATTATAAATTCTTATTTAGAATGATAAATTATTGTTTATAATTAGAATTGCAAATTATAATAACAGAAAAACCTTAGATTCCAAATACATTTAATAAGAAGTTTGACAAAACTTCTTTGTAAAAGGCAAGCAAAACAAAATGATAAAAGTGTGTATTTGTGTATGTGTGTGTGTGATCTCATTAGTGAACAACACAAGAAAATATAAAGTCAGATTTTCATTCCCTCGTTATTTGAAGTAAATTAATAATATTAAAGGGGTCATATGATGCGATTTCAAGTTTTCCTTTCTCTTTGGAGTGTTACAAGCTCTTGGTGCATAAAGAAGATCTGTAAAGTTGCAAAGACTAAAGTCTCAAATCCACAGAGATATTCTTTATAAAAGTTAA
>NW_015667266.1:488542-488844 GCF_001515625.1 Sinocyclocheilus rhinocerous
GGGGCATAGAGGACCTACAATAATGTACAGTATTTGAAAAATAATGTGTTTTTTGAACATTAAAGCATGTCAACATATTCTGTTACACCAAATAAACAAAATAATGATTTTTAAAATAGCATCATATGACCCCTTTAAGCAAATGTTAACACAAACGCACAAGTCTGAATCAAT
Organism: Sinocyclocheilus rhinocerous; assembly: GCF_001515625.1. Classification (NCBI taxonomy): domain Eukaryota; kingdom Metazoa; phylum Chordata; class Actinopteri; order Cypriniformes; family Cyprinidae; genus Sinocyclocheilus; species Sinocyclocheilus rhinocerous. The sequence goes on from NW_015667266.1 coordinate 488,717, forward strand.
CTGGAAATAGCATTTCTGTTTATTTGATAATTAGACACATGAACACACACACACATACACACACACACACACTCTCTCTCTCTCTCTCACTCACACACACACACACACACACACTCACTCACTCACTC
>NW_015667266.1:489363-489966 GCF_001515625.1 Sinocyclocheilus rhinocerous
CACACACACACACACACTCTCTCTCTCTCTCTCTCTCTCACACACACATACACACACACACACACACAGCACAATCGATGGTTCCTGTGAGCACAGAAGGGCTCCTGCTGGAGGTAGAGGTGGGATTCAGTATGAATGTTGCGTAAGTGTTGTGAATTATGTTGGAAAGCATTTGAAAGCTGTGGGTGGATAGTGAGATCATTGCATAATATTCTCTCCTTCCTTCCTCTCGTTCGCTCTCTCCTGGCAATGAAAAATGGACAGATACGTCCAAAATCTGTGCTTCTATTTCTCTCCACCTGCCAGCATTTTTTCAAAGTTCTTCCTTTCTATTATTATGTCTCAGATTATATATATACACACACACACACACACACAACCCACCCACTTATATATAATGATTATAAAATTAAAACTGAATATATATTCAGTTTTAATTTCAATTAATCAATAATAAAGTCTTAGAAAATTAAATACCTTTAAAATTATCAAATATATATGTACTTGTATGTACTGTATATTAAATTGATATACTTTATATTATAAATTACACTACATTATATTATAAAATGTAATGTAAATAATTCATTTTCTTAATTCATT
>NW_015667266.1:490007-491687 GCF_001515625.1 Sinocyclocheilus rhinocerous
CACACTCTCTCTCTCTCTCTCTCACACACACACACACACACACACATATATATATATATACTTATGTTGAATATTTATATAACTTAATTTAGTTAAAAATTAAAAATTAATGCTTCTAAAAACCTGTTATGAACATTTTAAGAGTTCAACAATTTTTACTATTAGTGAGAACAGTTCAAACCTCACATAAATAGCAAAACAAAAACACAGACTTCTACTGTTTTTAAATTAATCTAATTTGAATTATTATTGAATAAGCTTAACCCAACCCTGAAAAATTTTAGAAAATATAATCAATTTGATAATTTTTAATTTTTAAAAGCATACTACTTATCAATGGTACTTCCATCCCCGGACATCCCCAAAGTCAGGTTTTGTCAAATTTAGCTCGATTCCGGGGACAAATCACCCCCCAAACATTATCAAGTGGTTCCAGATTGAAGACACACAGGTTACGGCAAAGGTTCCTGTTCAGCAAAAGGACACGCAGGGCACTTGTCCCCATGGCAACACTGACGACATCACTTCCTGTGCCGTGACAGGTTTTGAACGGGTTCTGATGAGGTTGCCAGGGCAACACACTCCTGCAGGTAACACACACACACACACACACACACACACACACACTCTTATTTTCCTCAGCCAGTGACTTAAAGAGCTAGGTTTGTTTTTTGTTTTTTTGAGGACTTCACAATGTCATTCATTCATTCATCGGACCGGATGAAGCTGTAAATACTGGACAGGTGTTGATATGCAAATGTGGGCGGTCACATGTTAATGAGCTCATGTATTATTACTGTGGTCAATTAATGCTCTGCAGGGACTGAACAGGTTAAACAAGTTAAAAGCTAGGAAAGTTTCCACAGAACATCAAACTCTAATTTCATATATGAGCCTTTTAAACCAAACAATAAAAACCAAACATGAATAATATGCTGTTAGGTGTGTGTGTGTGAGTGTGTGTGTGTGTGTGTGTGTCTGTGTGAGTGTGTGTGTGTGTGTGTGTGTGTGTTTATTTATTTTCATAACGATGAAGATGACGAGGATCACGAAGACGTTAGCCTGCGGATGTTTCCAGGCGGCCGAGTGACTGTCATAATTAAAGTCTGTCTTCATTCCTTGCTTCGTCCAACTGCGATTGTCAAAAAATGAAACCAGGGTCTCCTTCTGTGTAAGCTATACAAAAATATACATATTATAAACAAACAATCTGGTATTTTAAACATAAACCTCTCAATATTTTGATAGTTTTATGCTGAAATAAAAACATACATTTGCTTATAGGGTATACAGGTAAGAAAATAATTTAAGATATTTTCTCTAAAAAAATAAATTAAAAAAATAAACAAATTATTATCATACATCAGAATTTCCCTGATTGTTAATTAATCATAGAAATTTAGAATTTAAATAAATAATTTAATAACAAAACATTTACATGCAAATATGACTCCGTATGAATTTTAGTTTAATTTAGATTCTATTATGGTTTTTAATAATATTTTGACTATTTTTTATTTCTATATTTTCAGTTTTCATTTTCATTTTAATTAAAATTTTAGCAATTTCATTTTAGTCATTTTTTTGTAGTTTTTTTATGTGTGTCTGTACAGTATTTAATTTTTATTTTAGTTTGAGTTATTTTAGTACATCAAGTTCAATAAAATAACATTTAAAAAA
>NW_015667266.1:493608-510053 GCF_001515625.1 Sinocyclocheilus rhinocerous
TGTGTGAGTGTGTGTGTGTGTGTGTGTGTGTGTTTATTTACCTTCATAACGATGAAGATGACGAGGATCACGAAGACGTTAGCCTGCGGATGTTTCCAGGCGGCCGAGTGACTGTCATAATTAAAGTCTTCCGTCATTCCTTGCTTCGTCCAACTGCGATTGTCAAAAAATGAAACCAGGGTCTCCTTCTGTGTAAGCTATACAAAAATATACATATTATAAACAAACAATCTGGTATTTTAAACATAAACCTCTCAATATTTTGTTAATTTTATGCAGAAAAAAACATACATTTGTTAATATGGTATACAGGTAAGAAAAATAAAAATGCAAGATAAATGTAAGATATTTAAAAAAAAAGATTTATTATTATTATCATACACCAGGATTTTCGAATTAACATTAGTGAGTTAATAAAAAGCTGATAATTAATTAATCATAAAAATGTAAAATTAAAATAATTTTAAAACAAAACACTTACTAAAAAGAAAAAATATTTACATGCAAATATGAATCAGCATGAACTGTAGAGTCATGAGATTCTATTATGGTTTTTAATAATCTTTTAAATATTTGTTTTATATATATATTTTCAGTTTTCATTTTCGTTTTAGTTAAAACTTTAGCAGTTTCATTTTGGTAACGTTTTTTGTCATTTTTTATATATATATATGTGTGTGTCTATATAGATTTACTTTTTTATTTTAGTTGTAGTAATAGTTATTTTAGTACATCAAATTAAATAAATAAATAAAAAAGAAATGCTGGCTTGGCAATTATTTTATTTATGTTTACAGCAGCAAAATATTTTTTAATGATTTTAATTATTGTTTCAGTTAAATATAATAATAATGATATGAACATGCATATGTGTTGTTAAATTATTGAAATATTAACTTAAAATCTCTAAATAATGACACAATTGTCTTCCGTAGAGCTGCTTATAGCAAAATTGAACTTGTTTCATAATAAAATTTAACTTTGACAACATTGAAATGAATTAAATGAACTGAATTAAAACAACACTGAACTAAACTGAGCTGAATAAATGACACCATTATCTTATTTAGAGCTACTTTATAGCTGCATTGTATGGAATTTAATTGAATTTGTTTCATAATTGATGAATTGTACAACATTAACAGTTATTTTATTGTTTATTAATGTAAAGCTGCTTTGAAACAATCTGTTGTATAAAGCACTATAGAAATGAACTTGTGACTTGACAAACATTAACATGATGTGAATTTCAAGTAAACACACTTTTTAGACATGTTTAGATGTATTTTACAACTAAACAAGACAAAAAGACTGATTAAGAAAGGATTATTTGCAGTGTTGCACAAGAGTGCCGTCATACGCTATTAATGGAGCTTTTATTGCCTCATTCTGAGTCACTGATTAAAGAGAACGAGTGTGTGTGTGTGTGTGTGTGAGAGAGAGAGAGAGAGAGTGTGTGTGTGTGTGTTATTCTGTATTTTATACGAGTGTGTTTTGTTAGGATTGATTAATGAATGCCTCATGTTTCTCTCAACTGTCTCATTAAGATTATTAACTGGATGGATTTAACACCCTGGGGAACAAACACGTGTTGTGTGTGTGTGTGCGTGAGAGAGTGTGTGTGTGTGTATGTGTGTGAGAGAGAGAGAAACGTTCAGCTGCAGCACGAGTCTGTGTGTCATATTCCAGCTCTATCATATTAAACACATCTGTAATATTGCAGAAAAGTCTCTCAGCAGGTTTCGACGGATTATCAGCTCAAACTTTGGATACTTCTTCATGCTGCGCTGAACCCAGAACACTGTGAGGTTTAATTGGAAGCGTTCTTATGACACGAATGCGTTGAATGTTCAGTTGATGAAGCCAGTGAAGCAGGATGAAGCGGAAGCAGCAGCAGAGATCTGAGAGAGAGAGAGAGAGAGAGAGAGAGAGAGAGAGAGTGTGTGTGTGTGTGTGTGTGTGTGTGTGTGTGTGTTACCTGTCCGGCCATGAACTGCCCAAAGCCCGGAGGGAAAGAGAGCGTTGAAATCAGTAGAGTCACCAGCGCGGGATACAACAGACGCCTGAAACACAATCAGACACATTAAACATGTGAAGAGACCTAAATTTGTCAACAGACAACAGTGTTTGAAATTAAGATAAAATAAAATAATATTTAAGTACTCAATTGCTTTCAGAAAGCTTTGGGGATTTTTAGATTTCAATTAAGATATTGTTTGGCCCATTTATTTTTTATTTTTTTAAGTAGTACAAAATAATATCATTTTAGGAGGTTTAGCTACACTATTAGTTAAAAAAAGGATTAAAAAGCATCCCAGGATGTATATTTTTGTCATTTTCAGACATTTGACCCTCACAATTACAGAGAAACACAGAAAGTACACACCTGTGCTATTTCAGCATCGAGATACGATTGTAATTAGTTTTTATTTTTATTTTTATATTTTCCATTTTCATTTTTATTTTAGATTAGTTTTAGTTATTTTTTTTATTTTTTTATTTTTTTTAAACACATCTATACAGTTTTTATTTTTATTGTAGGTTTAGTTGTTTTATTACATCTTAAGTTAAACTAACATGTGTTAACTTAAACACACTGCAAAAAATTATTTTCTTAATTAGTATTTTTGTCTTGTTTTATAGTATAAATATCTAAACATTCTTAAATCAAGACATTTACTTGAGAAGCAAAATGACTTCTTGTTTTCTGAAAAATTATCAAAATTTTGTTAGTTTTTGCTTAAAACAAGAAACAAATATCTGCTAATGGGGTAAGAAAAATAATCTTGTTTTCCCTTAAGAATTATTAAGAATTAAGATTATTTTTCTTACACCATTGGGAGAAATATTTTCTTGTTTTAAGTAAAAACGAACAAAATTTTGATAAATTTTTCAGAAAACAAGACTTGATATCTTAAGTCATTTTGCTTTCATTAAAGAATGTTTAGATATTTATACTATAAAAAAATACAAAAATATTAAGTAAGAAAATCATATTTTGCAGTGTATAAGTTTAACTAAATGAAAATGAGAAATATTTCCATGGCAACTAGCTGAAATAAAATAAATGTAAGATTTTTATATATTTTATTTATTTCAGTTAACCTTTCTTTTATTTCAAGTGTAAAAAAAAAAAAGCTTTTAGTTAACTATAATAACCCTGGGAACACTTACTTCTTCATGAGGAACTTGTTTATAGTTTTCTGTTTTCGCATAAACTGCACAATAAGCCTGTTCAAATACACAAATAAGGCGCCACCAAACCCGCAGGCGATTCTGCAGAGAGAGTCACATCATGCATATTTAATATGAGTGGGATAAAAATTCTCATGAATAAATTATTCATAATACAGTTCATTAGATGATTTGGTTTGTGCTCTCTGGGAGCTGGGAACAAAGTGTCTAAAACAAATGCACATGAACAATTAGACGTTTATTGACATTTAAAATAATTATCCAAGTAAGCAATAAAATAAAGCACAACAGAAATATATTGCAAGCAACAGAGGAAAAGTCAACCAGCTTGATGGATAAGTAGTTAATCAAGAATTTTTGTTCAATGCAAACAATCATTTGTCTTGTTTTCCAATAAAAATTATCTAAATATCCTTAAAACAAGATACAAGAAATTTTTACTGGAAACCAAGACAAACATGAAGAAAATGATTTTTACACTGGTAAGAGGTGTTACACGACAAATGCAAAGAAACGAGGAAAATAAACGAGGCAGAACTGACCCGATCACAGCAAACGCTGGAAGCTCTTGGAGGTCAAAGGGGAAGTCCAGTCTGAACCGCGTTTTAAAGAGAGCTGTGATCGTCTCTGAGAGAGAGAGAAGATTCCTTTAACTCTCAACATACACATCATGTGTTTTCTAAAGCGTATTAATGCACACAAACCTTCATCTCTGTTCCACACGGCCAGCACTCTGAAGATAAATGCACTAAATGTAGCAGCAAAGAATCCGCGCCAGTAGTTTCGTACGGCGAAAAACGTGGAGGTGACTTCGATGCTAAATAACACACCTGAAATACACATATATAAAGTTATCTTCATGGAAATTTTCAATGGTTTTTCAAATTTAGAAATTTTCTGCATTTTTTCAAACTTAAAAATTTACTGTTTTTTAAATATAAATTTTCTAAGTGTATTCAAATACAGACATTTACATTTTTTAGTTTTTGTATTTTCAAATTTAGAAATGTTTTTTCAAACTTAAATATGTAATTTTTTAATAAAAAAATGTCTAAGTGTATTCAAATACAGACGTTTTCGTTTTTTTCAAATATAGAAAGTATTTTCAAACTTAGAAATTTTCTTTTTTCAAATTTAGAAATGTTCTACATTTTTTTCAAACTTAAAAATGTTCAGTTTTTTTATATAGTACTTTTCTAAGTGTATTCAAATTCAGACGTTTATTTTTTTTAGTTTATTTTCAAATTTAGAAATGTTTTTTCAAACTTAAATATACACTTTTTTAAATAAAAAAATTCCAAGTGCATTCAAATACAGACATTTAAGTTTTTTCAAATATAGAAAGTATTTTCAAACTTAGAAATTTTCTTTTTTCAAATTTAGAAATGTTCTACTTTTTTTCAAACTTACAAATTTGTTTTTTAAATAGAACTTTTCTAAGTGTATTCAAATTCAGACATTTAAATTTTTTGTTTATTTTCAAATTTAGAAATGTTTTTTCAAACTTAAATATATTCTTTTTAATAAAAAAAACTTCTAGGTGTATTCAAATACAGAAATGTTCGTTTTTTTTCTAATATAGAAAGTATTTTCAAACTTAGAAATTGTCTTTTTTCAAATTTAGAAATGTTCTACTTTTTTTTCAAACTTAAAAATTGACTGTTTTTATATATAACTTTTCTAAGTGTATTCAAATACAGACTATTTAATTTTTTTTCATTTATAGAAAGTTTTTTCAAACTTAAACATGTACTTTTAAAAAAAAAAAAATGTTCTAAGTGTATTCAAATCCAGACATTTTCGTTTTTTCAAATATAGAAAGTATTTTCAAACTTAGAAATTTTCTACATTTACTGTTTTTTTATACATAAATTGTTCTAAATGTATTCAAATACAGACATAAAAAAAATTTCAAATATAGAAATGTTCTTCGTCTTTTCAAACTTAAAAATTTACTGTTTTTTTAAGCATAGAAATTTTGTAAATTTTTTCAAACAGTAAAAATAGCATTGTATCACCTAGTTAAAACTGCATTAACTACATAGTAACCATACATATGTAATTTTATGTCAATTATTTAGTCTTCATTTGAATGTTTTTACGGTGTGGGCACCAGAGTTGTGTTCCATTCAGAACTGAATTAAAGGGGTCATATGATGCTGCTAAAAAGAACATTATTTTGTGTGCCTTTTAAATTCCATTTTAATTCTTGAATCTGAATTGAGATCCAACAAACAGGATGCTAAACTCAAAATTTCATGGAATTACATTTTTTTAACCCAAATTCAATTCTTTTTAGAATTAAAATGCAAAAAGAAATTTACAGTACATAATCACGGCGGATGAACATTTCCCAAAAAGCTGTAATTTACAAAAAATTTACAAGACCTTATAGATTATAGATATTTTCTGACATACAAACCGTCTGAAATATTTTGAAGTGTTGCATGGCAAAACTGAATTGTTTTAAAGGCCGTTTACTGTTTAGACAGCTTTGATCTTAGTTTAGAGAAATGTGTCTAATTAGAAAACGAGTTACACTCGTAAATTGAAAATTATTCAATTCTGAATATCCACACAAGGTTGTTTGGTTCTTGTTGTTCAGTTTCTCTTTGGATATGTTATCCCAAATGAACACACACAGTTCTCACCTCCAATAGGAGCAGCAAAGCAGCATCCGACCCCAACAGCACAGGCAGCCGCAAGCATCTCAATGTTTCTGGACTCATTCTGTTCAACACACACAACAGAAAATTTAATATACAACAGCAGACAACCTAGCCTATTTCAACACGCACACAAAAAAACAAAAAGCAGAAGTACAAACACACCAGCACAATCCAGGACTGTTCAATACACCAACACAATCAAGCACAATAAAAATCGTCTCAGGTTACTTATGTTACCATGGTTCCCTGAGTAGGGAACGAGACACTGCGTCCTCTAGGGGTCGCTATGGGGAACGCCTCGTCGTGACCCGTGTCTGAAGCATACATTGAAAAAACACCAACTCGTTGGCCGGCGACAGCCATGACGTCACTACCGGTGCGACTATAGCATAAATAGGCGCCGGGAGCACACATCATTCACTTCTTCATCTGAAGCTTGCGTTCGAAGAATGGCAGGAAGCCTAGAGGACGCAGTGTCTCGTTCCCCTCAGGGAACCATGGTTACATACGTAACCTGAGACGTTCCCTTTCATGGGAACTTCGAACTGCATCCTCTAGGGGTCGCTATGGGGAACGGTATACCCACGCCACCATGCTGAGGGGTTCTAAACGCTTCGCTAGTGCTCGCCATAGTAGGAAAGAAAAAGCTCTTACTTTGCTTTTTGGAATGCACGCTTCAAACAGACCGGTCAGTGAAGACGAAGAAGAGAATGATGTGTGCTCCCGGTGCCTATTTATGCTATAGTCGCACCGGTAGTGACGTCATGGCTGTTTTTTCAATGTATGCTTCAGACACGGGTCACGACGAGGCGTTCCCCATAGCGACCCCTAGAGGACGCAGTTCGAAGTTCCCATGAAAGGGAACTACTTGTACAAACTCACAAATTATAGAAAACACACACCATCTATCACACTCTCTACAAACAGATACACACACAAACATAGACACACACCTGTGTTTGGTAAATCAATTCAGAGATGGATATCGCTGTTAGTTTTATCCTCACAAAAGGAAAAATTCATCAAGAGAAATGCAAAAATATACACGATTTGATTTTGATAACACACACATACACACTTACACTCAGGTAAAACTCTTCCCAGGAAGAAAAATTATCGGGTTTACAATTTACATTTATGCATTTATCAGATGCATTTATCCAAATGTAAGAGAGACAATTTTCACGTGTTTCCTGATGCACAATACTCTATATAAATGAAATGTTTCTGCAAAAATACATGTTTATAAATCCAAAATGAAAATAACAAATGACAAGAACATTTGACTTCCATGGATCTGTTCGTTAGATACTTGAATAAGAAAATTTGACCATAGATCAAATTTACTCAAACTTTTTTTTCACTCAACAACAACACCAATTTTTTAAAATTTGGTTTAAGATGGAAACACACACTATTGTTTTCTTCATAATGTTAAAGTTTCTTACACCAAAATAGTTTTCAACTAATAGTTTTCTTGTAATTCTCATTCTCATACACCTTTTTCTCATTACTGTAAAATAGTACTTACTGTATCACAGTAAAAAACACTGTAAAATAGTACTTACTGTATAACAGTAAAAACACTGTACTGTATTTTCAGAATAGATAAAAGACAATAAAACAATAATGTATAAATACTTTGCCCAATATGTCCCAAGATCTTGACAGAGAACTTGTGAGATTCACCCACTGCATTTTGTATAATTAGTGGGGTCTGCTTAAATGTGCAGGTTATAATTACCTCATAAATTCCACCAAAGAATGACATGAATTTGCAGAGAAGAGCAGCACACAAACTGGCAATGTGCACAAACGGACCCTACGGGATAGAAAACACACACAAGGCTTGTGATGAATTCAAAACAAAGTAAGGATTCTTTAAAGACATTACAACAACATGTGTCATGTGAAAGCGTTTTGCTGGAGAAATAAAAACCCAAATCTGAACTTCTTTAAACTCCTGTCACATTCGGGTCAGTTTTGACCGGGAAGCGGTACATACAAATAAAAAAAAATGCATAGTTTATAGAATAGGGGAAAAATGCATATGGATTAAGAGTCGACTATCATTTATATTTTTCAGATTTTTAAAAAAAGAGATATTACCATTGAAACTAAACTTTTGAAACTAAACACATTCGGTCAGTTTTAACAGTTTGCTTTACCCATTAAATTATACTGATTTTTTACATCTATTAGTAAGATTTGTCTCAAATTACTTCTCTAAAATACATTCAGTCTCACACACACTTTTAGGACTGGATTTTGTTGGTAAATTTGAATATGTACGCACAAAGACACTTTAAACAGACAAAATATGTAATTGACAAAACAATTAAACTATATCTAATGAACTACAGCCCAAAGGGGTTTTGTCTTGTAAAATGAGAAATTTTAAAGAATTTCTCAATTTTTGAAAAATTTATAAAAAGGGGATAAATATAGTAATAACAGTCAAACACGGTAACATTCAAAACTTTGAAATCTTTACACATTTGCTCAATAATGACAAGTTACTTATCAGATACAATATAATTTTAAGCTATGACTGTTTTATAAGTTCATGTTTCACCGGGTCAAAACTGACCCGAGAATGCGAAAGGTGTTTACAGTTTCTTAATGCGATTCAAGGGTTAATCCGTGTGTTCACCTCCTTGCCCAGAGGCAGCCCACTGCCCAGTGCGCAGGTCAGTCCAACGACTTTGGCCACAAATGTTTTTAACGTGAGATACTCCTTCAGCACCACTCCTCTGAGAATCGTCTTCATTTCAGGAATACCAGACCCTGAATGAGAGATACACGCGGGGAACCACTGCTAAATTATGAAGAAATGCGGAAATCTTTTGTGAGTGTGTGAATGTAAGTGTGTCTCACCAGCGGCCTGAGGTGCTACTATGTGTGTGAAGCCTGCAGAGAAACTGATGAGAACCACAGGATAAGTGACCCAAGCGAAATACTGCAGGATTACGTTACTGTCCAAACCACCGTACATCCACTTCTGTGCTGTAGAGAGAACAACACGCAAAACAATTACAGGGTGTAATGTACTACAACATTTTACTTACATAATTGACTAAAGTATGTTTTTGTCTAGATACTTTGTCAAAGTACAAGTCAGCATATTTAAATTGTACTTAAGTACATTTATTTCTACGCTTCTAAAAAAAATGCATAGTTTATAGAATAGGGTAAAAATGCATATGGATTAAGAGTCGACTATCATTTATATTTTTCAGATTTTTAAAAAAAGAGATATTACCATTTAAACTAAACTTTTGAAACTAAACACATTCGGTCAGTTTTAACAGTTTGCTTTACCCATTAAATTATACTGATTTTTTACATCTATTAGTAAGATTTGTCTCAAATTACTTCTCTAAAATACATTCAGTCTCACACACACTTTTAGGACTGGATTTTGTTGGTAAATTTGAATATGTACGCACAAAGACACTTTAAACAGACAAAATATGTAATTGACAAAACAATTAAACTATATCTAATGAACTACAGCCCAAAGGGGTTTTGTCTTGTAAAATGAGAAATTTTAAAGAATTTCTCAATTTTTGAAAAATTTATAAAAAGGGGATAAATATAGTAATAACAGTCAAACACGGTAACATTCAAAACTTTGAAATCTTTACACATTTGCTCAATAATGACAAGTTACTTATCAGATACAATATAATTTTAAGCTATGACTGTTTTATAAGTTCATGTTTCACCGGGTCAAAACTGACCCGAGAATGCGAAAGGTGTTTACAGTTTCTTAATGCGATTCAAGGGTTAATCCGTGTGTTCACCTCCTTGCCCAGAGGCAGCCCACTGCCCAGTGCGCAGGTCAGTCCAACGACTTTGGCCACAAATGTTTTTAACGTGAGATACTCCTTCAGCACCACTCCTCTGAGAATCGTCTTCATTTCAGGAATACCAGACCCTGAATGAGAGATACACGCGGGGAACCACTGCTAAATTATGAAGAAATGCGGAAATCTTTTGTGAGTGTGTGAATGTAAGTGTGTCTCACCAGCGGCCTGAGGTGCTACTATGTGTGTGAAGCCTGCAGAGAAACTGATGAGAACCACAGGATAAGTGACCCAAGCGAAATACTGCAGGATTACGTTACTGTCCAAACCACCGTACATCCACTTCTGTGCTGTAGAGAGAACAACACGCAAAACAATTACAGGGTGTAATGTACTACAACATTTTACTTACATAATTGACTAAAGTATGTTTTTGTCTAGATACTTTGTCAAAGTACAAGTCAGCATATTTAAATTGTACTTAAGTACATTTATTTCTACGCTTCTGAAATTGACTGATACATTTAAAAGACAATAAGATTTTCTTATTAAAAGTAACTTTAAAGCACAAAAACAGCTTGTCTAAACAGTTTCTTTCAATATTATAACTTTGAACATTTCTAAGTTTCAAGAACACTGAACATTTCTAAGTTTCAAAAACTCTGAAAATCTTAGAAATGTTCAAAGTTTTGAAACTTAGAAATGTTAAAAAAAATTCCTAACTTAGAAATGTTAGAAGTTTTTAACAAAAGTAGAAATGGTCAAAGTCTTTCCAAAATTAGAAATGTTCAGGTTTTTTTTTTTTCAAACTTAGTAATGGTCAAAGTTTTATTTTCCAAACTTAGAAATGTTGCATTTATTTCCAAACTTAGAAATGTTGCATTTTTTTCCGAACTTAGAAATGGTCAACGTTTTTTTCCAAACTTAGAAATGTTGCATTTTTTTCCAAACTTATAAATGGTCAAAGTCTTTCCAAACTTATAAATGGTCAAAGTTTTTTTTCCAAACTTATAAATGGTCAAAGTTTTTTCCAAACTTAGAAATGGTCAAAGTTTTTTCCAAACTTAGAAATGGTCAAAGTTTTTTCCAAACTTAGAAATGGTCAAGTTTTTCCCAAACTTAGAAATGTTCAAAGTTTTATAAATGGTCAAAGTCTTTCCAAACTTAGAAATGGTCAACGTTTTTTTTCAAACTTAGAAATGGTCAAAGTCTTTCCAAACTTAGAAATGTTCAAAGTTTTTTCAAAACTTAGAAATGTTCAAAGTTTTTTCCAAACTTAGAAATGGTCAAAGTTTTTCCAAACTTATAAATGGTCAAAGTCTTTCCAAACTTAGAAATGCTCAGTTTCTTTCCAAACTTACAAATGGTCAAAGTTTTTTTCCAAACATAAATATTTTCCATTTTATTTTCCAAACTTAGAAATGTTGCATTTTTTTCCAAACTTATAAATGGTCAAAGTCTTTCCAAACTTAGAAATGCACAGTTTCTTTCAAAAACTTACAAATGGTCAAAGTTTTTTTCCAAACATAAATATTTTCCATTTTATTTTCCAAACTTAGAAATGTTGCATTTTTTTCCAAACTTATAAATGGTCAAAGTCTTTCCAAACTTAGAAATGTTCAAAGTTTTTTTCAAAACTTAGAAATGTTCAAAGTTTTTTCCAAACTTAGAAATGTTCAGTTTCTTTTTTTCAAATTTAGAAATGGTCAAAGTTTTCTTCCAAACATAGAAATGTTCCATTTTATTTTCCAAACTTAGAAATGGTCAAAGTTTTTTTCCAAACATAGAAATGTTCCATTTTATTTTCTAAACTTAGAAATGGTCAAAGTTTTTCCAAACTTAGAAATGTTTGAACACTTTAGTGTGTGTGTCTTTAGTGTGTTAGTCAAAAAACTTTGAACCTTTATAAGTTTGTGGGAAAAAACGTTGAATCTTTCTAAGTTTATTTTTCCAAACTTTGTATTGATCTTAGTTTTAGGTTTGAAAATATTCTGACTATACAACACACAAAAATCAAGAATCTTCACACCTAAGAAAAACAGCAATGTGCACAATGACTACACTTGATTACACTTTTCTGCAAATACAAAAAGTAACTGAGAAAGCAGAATTAAAAATAAAAACTGTATTAAACTACTTATTCCTTTGATATAGACATTTAATTTGACTTAGAAATTCAATTATGGAGTAACTAAAACCATTTTAAGTTCTTTAGAAAACCATTTGTCCTTGGTTCTTTAGGAATATCCAAAACCAAAATACTGACCTAAAGAACCTCTAAAAGAACCATATAGCAACTCAAAAACCCTTTACAGCCAAAAATCATATAACAATTCCTGACATCTTGACCTCACACACACACACACACACACACACACACAGAGACTCACCTTGTAGGAGAAGAGCGATGCAGAAATCCATAACAAAGCTGACCAGAGCCATGACGAGTCCCAGCAAGATGAGGAAGATCCAGTCCTCGCCGACCCGCGACATGAGGAACCGCTGACAGTGCACTGCACAGACTCCACAGAGAAAAACTACATTACCCACAATGCATCAGTGTCCAAAATCAGACTGCACTACTCCATAAACAACAACTACAATACCCACAATGCCCACAGCAGTGCAATTACTAACAATCTACAATTTACAGCTGACAAAAACAACAGGAATCAGCAAAAGTCAAACAACAATGTGCAAAAAAAAAACAAAAAAAACAATGAATTTACTTTTCTGCCACTACAAAAAAAGTAACTTATATAGACTGTAGTATAAAAAAAACCCTCTAACCTCTAAAAAAAACGCTCTGAGCATATAATTGATTAAGTCTTTCCCAATAAGGCCTTCCATCATCATTATTTTTACAACTAAACTACCCACAATGCTCTTTTTAATTCTAAAACATCCAAAACAATGACTTGTACTACTCAACCACACACACAGTGTTAATGCATTGTTACATGACTTGTTTGAGTAAGTCAGAAGGTAAGTTCATATTCTGGACTATATCTGGTACGATTTTGTGTTACACAAATATATTTTACTGTAACTTGAGTAACCAGTTAAGACGATGTAGTCAATCACATATACTATGCACAGAATATAGCAGCTATAACAGTGTTTCGCCCAGCAGCTAAAGAGTCGTGACAATCAAATAATTCTCAATATTTTTTATAAATACTGATAAATTAACAAGCACCAATGACAAGTGCACAATAAGACCAGGAACATGCATTAAGAGTGTAAATAGAGTCTGTTTTGACTGCATGTTCAACTTAAACATTGATGGCTTAGTAAGCAAAATCTGTCTAAGATTGTACATATGGATATATATCAATATACATATGTTATTCTTTATACATATGTTTACATTTTATTTTGTTTTCACTTTAATTTACTTAATGTTTGATGTGTGTTTTTGTCATTTTTATTAGTTTTTTTAATGTCTATATGGTATTTAAGTTTCATTTATGTAGTTTTAGTTATTTTACTTAAACTTATTTTAAGTTTATTTTTATTTATAAATTTTTTTTCCCACTTTACTTTACTTAAAGCTTTAGTAATTTTGTTTTAAATTTTTGACATTTTTTTGTCATTTTTATTAGTTTTTTTAATGTAATGTAATGTAATTTATTTAGCTTTTTTTAATTTTAGTACTTAAACTTATTTTACCTAATTTTGTTTTCTGTTTTTGTCATTTTTATATTTTTTTATATCTATATAGTATTTACTTTTGTATTTTTTTTCAATTTAAACTAAATGAAAAGGAGAAATGTTGCTTTGGCAACTAGCTGAAAAAAAAGTTTACGTTTTTTTAATATTCATATTTTATACCAGTTAAAGTTTATTTTATTTCAAGTAACATTTTTTTCATGGTTTTAGTTTCAGTTAGCGATAATAACTCTGGTGCTCATTAAAAGATAGTTCACCCAAAAATGAAAATCCTGTCATTAATTACTCACCCTCATGTCGTTCCAAACCTGTAAAACCTTTGTTGTCACCTGGACGATTTTAATGATGTCCTTACTGTGTTTCTGGGCCTTGAATGTGTCAGTTGCGTTGCTGTCTACTGAGGGTCAGAAAGCTCTCAGATTTCATCAAAAATATCTTAATTTGTGTTCCGAAGATGAACAAAGGTCTTACGGGTTTGGAACGAGAAACGTGAGAAATTAATGACAGAATTTTCATTTTTGGGTGAACAATCACTTTAAGTCAGTCAATCAATCTCTGTAGGTTTGGATTGACTTTTGCTTTAGCTATCAGGTGCGTGTCTGTGTGTGTGTGTGTGTCTGTGTGTATTTGTATGGAAGTGTGTTTTGTTTGTGCGCATGTATGTTCTTGAGTGCTTCTGCAGGAACAGCAGTCCATTAAACTCAATAACACCATTTCTGAAGTAATTTTTAAAACATTTATTCTTTCTTTTCTCATAAACAACAGGTCTAGAGAAACATCTCGGTCACCCTCTGCATCCATAACACAAACACACGGATGCTGTTAGTATCCACGGCAACCTCAATAAGAGCCAATGATGACTCACCAAATGATGGAGCGAGAAGCCGTGAATCTGAGCCGGGTGGCGTAGGAGTGACAGTGTGAACGCGTCTTCAAACACACATAACGCTCTTAAAATCAATTCTAAAGCAATGTTTCCAGACGTCTATAATTTCGCTTTTGAAATGCAGCCACCAACTTTAGACAAAAAATGAGACATGAAAAGTATGTTAGAATGAGATGCACACACACACACACACACACACACACACACTCACACTCACACACACACACACACGCACTCTCACACACGCGCACACACACACACACACGCACTCTCACACACGCGCACACACACACACACACGCACTCTCACACACGCGCACACACACACACACACGCACTCTCACACACGCGCACACACACACACACACGCACTCTCACACACGCGCACACACACACACACACGCACTCTCACACACGCGCACACACACACACACACGCACTCTCACACACGCGCACACACACACACACACGCACTCTCACACACGCGCACACACACACACACACTCTCACACACACACACACACTCACACACGCACACGCTGAGGCTCGTGTGAGAAGCGGAACTTGTAAATGTCTTGTTTATGCAGATGTAATGAGGGTGAAGCGTTTATGTAAGAGAGAGAGTGTGTGTGTGTGTGTGTGTGAGTGTGTGTCACTGCTGGCTTCTGTTTTATAACCCCACTCCATCAAAACAAAATCATTTGCTTGCATTTCTCTCTCTCTCTCTCTTCTTCATTTAACCCCTCGCTTTCTGTTCAAAGAACTAAAATGACCTACGGTTAGCCGATCCGGATTCATTTATGAGCAGCCAAGAGCCAAATGTGTGTTTCTTACAGAAACTTTTGGGATGTGATATGTACTATTTACAATTTTACAAAGCTACTTACAAAAGAGGAGGAACAATTACAAATATATGCAAATATATACGTACAGGTGCAACGGAAGAATTAATATCAGTGTGTGGAAATTTACAAACTCGTTTGACTTTTGATGAAACACTTGTGTTTAATTAATACAACTTTTTGGAGCATTATCGATTTACTGATAAATAAATAAATAAATAAATAAGAGTACACACACACTTTAAAGAATAGCATCAATGGATCAAAGATATTTGATAGCGTTGTTTTACTGATGAGTACTTAGTTAGTGTTTAGCACACACATTAGCAGGGAGGGGGGACGGTGAACAACAAATGATTATTTATTGGTTTAAATGGATGCATTTAGATTGTATTTTTACCAGAAAAAAAGTCCGGCGGTGATGATTCCAGGGCATATGGAAACCCTGAGAGCAAACCACAGACAGACAGTCTGAGGAAAAGTGTGTTTGTGGAGAGAAAATGTGCCAAAAAATAAGAGAGAGAGAGCTGGCAAGAGACACATCTAGAGATTAGAGAACAGATCAGCTTATTATTAACACACACACAAACACACAGACGCACACACACTCACTCACGCGCACACACACACACACACACACACACACACACACACGCGCACACACTCTCTCTCGCGCACACACACACACACGCGCACACACTCTCTCTCGCGCACACACACACACACGCGCACACACTCTCTCTCGCGCACACACACACACACGCGCACACACTCTCTCTCGCGCACACACACACACACGCGCACACACTCTCTCTCGCGCACACACACACACACGCGCACACACTCTCTCTCGCGCACACACACACACACGCGCACACACTCTCTCTCGCGCACACACACACACACGCGCACACACTCTCTCTCGCGCACACACACACACACGCGCACACACTCTCTCTCGCGCACACACACACACACTTCTCACAAATACTCTGGTCTAAACTGAAGTCTGACAGTCAGATGAACAAACATGTAGAGAGCAGATGAAGTGGCTTAATGAAGAGGAAAGAGAGGCCTGCTGAAATAACTAGTTGACTCGTCTCCGCGGTTGTCATGGTGACGTATTGAGCGGAGAGTTTGCTGTAGTGATGATGTCACACAAAGTGATAATTTAATCTATTTAGTGCTCCTCTGTTGCCATGACAACAACAAACCAGCTATCCATCCATCCACCTGGTGAGAGCTTCCGTGAGCAACCTGTAACCATGGTGACCTGTGTCACAGCACGGATCTCCTGCTGACATCACATCTGCTACAGGAAGAGTGTGTGTGTGTGTGTGTGTGTGTGTGTGTGTGTGTGTGTGTGTGTGTGA
>NW_015667266.1:510199-515897 GCF_001515625.1 Sinocyclocheilus rhinocerous
GTGTGTGTGAGTGTGTGTGAGTGTGTGTGTGTGTGTGTGTTCTCGCTCAGCTCTTTCATTTCATTCAGCTGTCAGGTTTCCTCAGTGGAACAATGGCGCTCTCATCAGGACAAACACTGACACTGCAGCTACACACCATCTCACAAAAACCAAGGACCGTCAGAGAGAAATGTCATGCAAAGCTGTTTATGTCCAATAGAGGGCGCAATGTTCACATTAAACACCACAGTAAATGATGATGATAAATTAATCAATATTTTCAACAAATGATGCACATTTCAAACCAAAGGTTCAGTCCGTTCTGTCATATTAAATCCGGCAGATACTTTTTATAATTTGCATAAATCATGCTGCTGCTGCTTTCTCATGATCATTTCTCATATTCTGAAGCCAAGCTTCATTACTGAGTCAAATGGCATCCTAAACTGTTGGAAGTATTGTGAAACGCTGTGGTGTTTTCTGATTTGTTTGCAGTCACTTACTTCGACACCTGACACATCGTCCCTTCTCGTATTCGAGTAGTTTGATCGACGGGCTGCGTTCAGAAATGAAGCGTCGGTGACGACCATCCTCTCGAACTCGGGCGGCCTCTTCTCTAGCGTAACCCCCAGCTCCTGAGTGTAACGCCCATACATCTACAGACAGAGAGAGCACACTATAAACTTATGCACAAAACCATACTTCTCTAAATCACATGACATTTTTAATTACATATATATTTAAATAATTTATATTACATAATCTAAATAAAATATTACATATTTTTATTTATATAAATTACATAATATTCTTTATTTTAAATTATTAATACTACTGATTAAATTAATAAAATAGTAAAAAACTAAATAAAGATTTAAATTATAATATATAATATAATTTTAAAAAACTATTTAAAAACTATTATGTAACATTTATATATAAACAATAAATATAATTTATACAATTATAGAGTGATGAAAAAGCCATGTGTACACTTTGTTCTGCTGATGCTCTGCTGATTTTGTGGCTTTCGTGGAGGTTTTATTTAGATTATTGACCTCTAGAGCTCAAAAATTCCACACGCCCAAAAGGCCAAAGGTCAGTTATCATATTGGTCTTCTTCAGTGATGTTTCTTTGTGCCGCACACGCACACGCACACGCACACACACACACCCCTCCAAAAGTTTCCACACAGATTTCAGCTATTTGTTTTTAGCACAGGTGCTTTAATGACATCTGATAAATTTACCAACCCTGCGGCCTGTGTGTGTGTGTGTGTGTGTGTGTGTGTGTGTGTGAGAGTGTGTGTGTGTGTGGAAGTGTTTTCCCAGAATCCCCTGCCCTGCTGAAAAGTCCAGCTCAAACCAGCTTATGGTGGAGGCTGGTGTTTGGAAGACTGTAGCTGGTTTCTAAAATGTTGTGCTGATCAAGCAGCCAGACAGACAAGCAGCAGGTTTATAGTCCATAACTAAAGCTGGTGAATACGTTTTTGTAACACATACTGGATTAGGATTTGGAATCAGTAAAACTTAATGTTTTTGAAATTAGTCTCTTCTTCTGCTCACCAAGGCTCCATTTATTTGATCAAAAATACAGTAAAAACAGTGAAATATTATTACAATGTAAAACAGCTGTTTTCTGTGTGAATATCTGTTAAACTGTAATTTATTTCTGTGATTAAAGCTGTATTTTCAGCATCATTACTCCAGTCTTCAGTGTCACATGATCTTCACAAACACATAATTAGTTCATTAGCTGCTCAGAGGATCCACTGCTTACTGATGTGAAGAGAGAAACAAACACAGAAAGCTGGCGGATCCGGGTTTGTGTTTCTGTCGACTCAAAGAGTTCACGAGGTCACATGACCCACATCAAGACAGACGTTAACTAAAACCTTCACAAAACGACTTATGACGGCACGGACCGAAATACAGACACAAAAATAAAACCAAACAAACATGCAGCAACAACAAAGTCCCCGAGAATTGCAAAGCTATGATTATCGTGTGTATTTGTGTGCAGCTATGCGTTTGAAACGATGCTAATTGCAGCCAATCGAGCGAGACGCGTGACCCCAACCCGACTGACCCCGACGGCCAATAATTATTACCAAAACACAACAACAACTTTAGAAAACTTTAGAGAGAGAGAGAGGCCATAAAACTGAGTATTCTTACTGTTCTTACTGAACGTTTCGTTTATTCCATAAAACATATATATATATATATATATTAAATTCATACATTCATGAATAATGATACATTTTAATTATTTAAAAAATAAATTACAATTTACAATTTCATTTACGTTATGTTAAATGTTTAGTTTTATATAGTTAAATAAGCATAAATAAATATGTTTGTAAATTAATATATTAATGAATTAAAATTATTTAAAAAATAAATTAAATCTTAAATTACTATACACAGTACGCAATAATAATAATTAACAAAATAAAATTAACATTCTTAATAATAAAAGTTCTTAACATTCATTTACATTGTTGAATGTTTTGTTTATTCTATTGCATATTTTTAAATAAGCATAAATAAATATACATAATGTTTATAAATTAATACATTAATGAATACAATTATGAAAAAAATACAATGAATTAAATTACACTATAAATTAAGAGAGTGTACTTAATGTTTATTCATGTAATTTAATGTTTTGTTTATTCTATTCTATTGTTAAATGAATCTAAACCATGTTTATAAATTAATGTATCAATGAATTATAAGAAATTAAAATATAAAATAAAAATTAATATAAAATTAATTAATATAAAAATACTATAAAATATAAATATAAAAAATAATTAAATTAATTTACACATTACACAACTGGTAGTACGTACTATAACAACAGAATAAGACAGTATTCTTAACGTTCATTTAAAGTTTGTTCTTTTTTGGGAGAGTCTGTTGCATTGGCAATATTTTACTGAAAACAATCGTGGCAATAAGTACCAAGAACTTTGAAGCTGTATTGGAGAAAGAGTGTGTGTCCGTGCAGAAAGAGATTCAAAGAGTCAAATTTTGTTCTTAATAAGTCAGCAACTTCAACCTCAATCCATCAAACACACAAAGAGAGAAAGATCTGGAGTCAGCTGAACCTGACGAGCTGCTCAACGAGTCACTGAACGCTTATCACTCCTGGAAACTCACACATACACACAAAAAGATTGGAAAAAACCATCGCTCTCTCTCTTTCTCGTGTTCTTCAGTATGTGTTGTCCTCAAACTGCCACCGGGAGCGCTGTTGAGCGTGGAACACTTTCAGATCAAACATAACTGCTTAAGAATGTATGGAAAACAGCCTTTTATTCACTTATCTGAGCAGATTCATTTATAGAGAGCTGACATCAAACAACAAGTGGTTGAAAGGTAAGAAAGAACCAGTGACGTCAGACAAAAGGACAGTCGTTTGAGAGGTGAAGCAAGTTATTATATTTAGCAATAACTGCGGAAAGATGATAAAAATAGACCTTATGAGGCTTTTGTGCTTGATTGAAACTGAGTTAAGAGATCAAATTCAGTTATTCATGCTGACATATTCCTGATATTTATGGACTTTATATTTTTTATTAAAGTTAACGAAAATAAAAAATAAAACTATTGAAAATATTTTTGTTAACTGAAGCTAAAATAAAATAAAATGTAAATATTAGATGAAAAACAAACTTGTTTCAGCTAGTTGCCAAAGCAACAAGTTTAATTCATTTAGTTTGTTGAAGCACTAAAATTACTGTAAATAAATAAAAACTAAAACTAAAATAAAAAAATAAAAAAATAAAACCTAAATAGTTAGATTTTTTTTTAAATGCAAAAGTACATAACAAATTTACTAAAAATTAAGCTAAAATTAAAATTTTTAATTAAATTTAAAACAAATGTAAAAACCTAATTTCAGTTAGTTGCCAAAGGAACTTGTCTAATTTTTATTTAGTTTAAGTTGAAGCACTAAAATGACTAAAACTGACCATTTAAATCTAAATATAAATAGACATGATATATATATATATATATATATATATATATATATATATGATATAAATAACATATTATTCCTACCTTGAATATAGTAATATTGAAAAAAATAACAATAGAAATGACAAAAGTATAAGACGAAATTACTAACAATTAAGCTAAAATTTAAATGAAAACTTACAATAAAAAAATAAAAGCTACATCAAAATAACAATAAAAACTATAATAATATATAAACGACATATATAGAACTAAATAATTAATCAATAATATATACACACACACTTTATATTTTTTCATGCATGTAAAAAATTACATATAATTTTTTATAAATCGTTTACATTCATGCATATATGTATGTGTGTTCATGTAAATATAATATAAATATAATATGTCTGTATGTGTGCGTGTATATGTATATATATATATTTATTGATTATGTAAAATATAAACTAAATAAAAAATTATAGATTTAAAAAAAGAAAGAAAGAAAGAAAGAAAGAAAGAAAGAAAGAAAGAAGCATTGCATTACAAATAATTTTTCATTTTGATGAGGTCCCAGAATTCACTCACTTTTGCAGATAATTTTGCCCCAAAACAATAGTTATATAAATGCACACTGAGCTCTTCTGCTAATTAATTACACATGTAAATGAATTTCTGTGTAGATCTGATGAGTTTTGGGCTGCGCTGTGTTTCTGAGCAAAATAAACGAGCAATAAATCACCCGCTGTAAACGAGCATAACGAGTCATATTTAATCAGCAGTACTTCAGTAACTGCTGCTGAGCTCTGAATGACGGCAGAACTATCAGCCGAACCATCAGTAACCCAATGTCACACAAACCCACGAGCAACACAGACAGACAGACAGAGAGGAAAAGACCGGGGGCCAGTAGGGGCCCTCAGCAGGATGATTCAAAATTATTTAAATCAATACATCATTATTAGTATAATTAATATCATTTATAACATATTAAAACAATCAAACTTAATTAAACTGTTTAAAAAAATTCTAGAATCACAAAATGAATTGTACTTAATAAATGTACCTATATTAAAACTCTTAATGTCTTTTAAATAAAAAATATAGTGTATATATAACTACATAAGCTAGTTTTAGCTCTATGAATCTAATTTGGAGGCAATAAAACGGTTTGTATTGTATAAATAAATAAAATACTAAATAAATATATTTTTAAATTTTTTTATTATCAGTGTTGGCAACTTATTATATTAACACACACACACACACACACACATATATATATACTGTATATATATATATATATATAGTTATGTTAACATTAAATAATTCTATTAATACTTTAGAAATATTGTTGGACCACTGAAAAATAAAAAGAGGGAGACTGTCTCTGATTCCAGCTCATCATGTCATGATTTAAGATTCTCAACTTTGACATGAACTAAAAACAGACGGAGATCCTTCAAACAAGTCAGAGATAGCAACAGACACTCATTCATCAACAACTCAAGAGTCACACAAACACGACTGACAGCTCCATAGAGCCGAGGATTCTGATCAACACAAGCAGAGTCTGAGAGATAAGGCGAGAACTCCAGAGAAACAAACAGAACTGACCAAAGTTTGCTCATACTGCAGCGCGCGCTGCTCCGTTCCGTCCACAGCCATGACTGCAGCTCACACACACACACACACACTCACACACACTCTCACTCTCACTCACACTCACACACACACACAC
>NW_015667266.1:516015-516364 GCF_001515625.1 Sinocyclocheilus rhinocerous
TCTCGCTCTCATATGCGTAGACGCGAGCGTGGAAGCGCGGCGGGCTGCGCGTCGGTGCGGCTCTTGCGTAACGACCCGCTGCGCAACTGACTTCTGCAGATTTGATGCGTGAAAGAAGTTTGTGTTCGGCAGAGCGCGGGGCGGGGCTTACAGACGGAAGCTCCACCCACTGAGCGCTCACGCAGCGCGTGTCTATAAACATTCCGATTTTTTACATTACACAATTTACATTTACATACACAAACATTATCATATTTATAATAACAAAATATAATAAAATGTTATTTTTACTGTAAAATCTATCTATCTATCTATCTATCTATCTATCTATCTATCTATCTATCTGACT
>NW_015667266.1:516945-519193 GCF_001515625.1 Sinocyclocheilus rhinocerous
AAAAAAAAAAAGTATTAATTGTAAATATAAATTTTTATATTAATTTAAAAATATATTAGTTTTATTAATTACTTATTAATATTAATGTATTAATTTATTGAAAAGCATCAATTAAACATTTTATTTCAGCCAGTTGCCATTCATTTAGCAAAACTTGAGGTACTAAAATAAAAAATAAATAAAAAGAATAAAAAAAATAAAATGACAAAACCACACTACTATAACTACATTTAAAATAAAAAACAATAAAATATTATGTAAAAAAATAAAAATTTGAACTAATTCAAAATATGAATAAAAACAAATTACAAATTACATTAAAATCACTAAATGACTTATTTAGGATTTTATTGAGCAATTGAACACAATTAAAGAGTCAAACAGACACCGCAGGCTTACTGTCCTGATCACATTAGGAACATCACATGCTTTAATCTGGCTGAACTTTGACCCTTGTTGTCACTTCCTGACCTTTAGTACAGAATAAGCTGTGACTGAAGGTCAAAGGTCATTTTACAGTTTTTCTCAATTGCTTTGGCACATTTTTCGAAACGGTCTTAACATTCTCTAAACTGTGAGTGCAAATGTCACAACTGTTTGCTGGAACGTCAGAACTTTATTGCATGTCTGCAAAATGTAGTTACTCACCCAAAACATTTCATTCATGCTTCAAAACCTAGTTATCGTGTCAGTAATTTGGCCAAGGCCACCAAAATATAAAGTATTTTTGTCATCGTGTGAGCCACACTGGTCAAAATGTTTAGTTGTTTTTTCACCATGACAGTCAACCATGGAAATATAAAAAAAATCTGATATTTGTTGAGAAGAGTCAATAGTACATAGAAAAAAAAATATGAACATTTGTATTTATACAGTACATTTATTTTTGTACGAATGCATTACATATAAGTTAAATCTTGCTTGTCCAATTACTGTACATTTCATATTTCTTATGTTACCACAAATACACAAAAATAACAAATAATTACAAAATAACAAATAAATAATAATAATAATCTCGTTGGTCAGGCCAAAGATTTTCATCAACATCACATCTGATGTTTTCCATTGCCATGCACCGGGGAAAAAATCTCCTTGAATGCCGCACCCATCCCCTGCAATGATCAGCTGTGATGTCCTCACATGCAGCATTCATGGCATCCAACAGAGACATCTGATCTTGTGGTCTATGATCATATACTTTCCACCTCCATGCTGAAAAAAACTCTTCTATTGGATTTAGGAATGGAGAGTATGGTGGAAGGAACTCCACTGTTATCCTTTCATGTGCAGCATGGAAGCTGACATTATCCCAGACAGGTAGTGATTGTGCTGTGGGCAATCTACATATATATGCTCCCAAACTTGATTGGTTAAATGGTTGAATGGTTGATTCAAATTGTATTGCAATTAGAGGTCATTTGCCAATTTAGCAGACATTACAAACAATGTCAATGTCAGATATTTATGGAATATACATGCGTGTATACCAAGTTTTCATAATTGAATGGATCGTTTTGAATGTGATGGCTTACACGATGAAAAATGATTGAGAAGTTGTGAAGAGTTTGACAGTTTAAGTGAGAATCGGCTCATCAGTTTTGATCAACAAGCCATATGCAATTAGTTGTTGTGCAAACTGCAGACAATTGTACTTACTGTTTGCACACATGTGCCAAAGCATTTGCAATTTGCTCAAATCAATAAGAAATTCCAATCTGATGTGAACAAGATGCTAATTGTTCAGAGATCTGAACTTATTGTTTCGGGAAAAAAAAAATTCATTCGAGAATTGAGCCAAAGCAATTGAGAAAAACTGTAAGATCATGAGATATAATCTGTCTGAATGGAGCTGAAACTACAATGTTCGATACTGGTAATTGCAATTGCGATTTTCATCATAATTTTAAAGCCTTAACTATACATTTTCTAAGCACCAGCTTGACTATTTCAAAGAATCAATGGTATTTTGAGAGAAACATCCCTCATCCAAACACAGTCATGTCTCGCTGACGACGAGAACTCAACCAATCAGAAGCCAGGATTTTGGTCAGTCACAGTCAGCCGTTGTCCTTCCAAAAATGCCAGCACATCATATTAATGGAGTGCAGACGCACAACAGGAGCACACACACACACACACACACACACACACACACACACACACACACAGAGACACACACACACACACACACACACACACACACACACACACACACACACACACACACACACACCCTCCGACCGTA
>NW_015667266.1:519340-522311 GCF_001515625.1 Sinocyclocheilus rhinocerous
ACAGCGTCTGCTTCAGTGAGGACATTGTGCGGCTCCAGTGATGTGTGTGTGAACCGTCTCTCTCTCTGTCCAGCAGTGGTTAACTAATGCTAACCGGTTAAACCTTCTACTAACCAACCTTGCTGCAGGAGTTGGGAAAACTGTCACTAACACCACAAAAACGACTCTAAAAACTCTCATTCAGTGTAACAACTAATTAAAAGGAAATACAAAAAGAAAAGTTGCAAAGTAAAATATTAAGACGTTCACAGATTCCACTTTTTTGTTTTATTGACTTTTTGTGTCTGCAAACACAATGACACATCAAGAACACGTGTGTATAGAGTTTCTGCACTTCTTTGGAAAATAGTGGGGTAAAAACATGCATTGATTTACCAAAATATAACATATTAGGGCTCAGGGTAATTAAACAGCAAACAATTATACTGTACATTCAATACAAACATATGCATGATGTAATATATAAACAGCACAAATAAACCTCTTCAGAAAAACTCTCAGCTTTTGTTTCTCACGTCTGAATAACAGGACGTGTTGACACAAACTATAAAAAGTGCAAATTTTTTCCCAGTATTGTTGTAATTATTATACCTTTTAGAACAGCATTTAAATTTCTTGATTTATAAATCAAGAAACCAATAAAAAGTGCATAAAACCCCCTAATATTATTGTAAATATTATACTTTATTTAATAGCATTTCAAATTGATTGATTTATGATCAAGAGTCCAATAAAAAGAGCAACTTCCTACCAATATTACTGTAATTATTATATTTATTTATTTAACAGGCATTTTAATTTTCTTTATTTATGATCAAATAACCAATGAAAAGTGCAAATTTTTCACCAATATTGGTGCAATTATTATATTTTATTTATTTAACAGAATTTCAACTTTCTTGATTTTTGATCAAGAAACCCATAAAAAGTGCACATATTTTTATTAATCTAAATAACAGCATTTTTATTTTCTTGATTTATAATCAAGAAACAATAAAAAGTGCACATTTTCCCCAATAAGTAAAACTATTATACTGTTTATTTATTTATTTATAAATAAGTAAATTTATAAATAAATTTATACTGTTATTATTTAACTTGATTTAATTTTCTCTGTCTGTTTTTCTCTGTCATGTTGCAATTAAATGCATTGCTGTGCAACTACAGTTTTAAAAAATGCATTAGTCAGAAATGTTATTCAGAAAAGGTATTTTTTGTTCCCTTGTTGAAAACATCAATAATAAAATTTAAAAAAACTGTTAAACTAAAAGTGCACATCCTTACATGTTAACATAACCTAAATGAATCAGATGGACAGATGCAGAGTGGTTTGGCTTAAAATGAAAATAACATGAAAAAAAAAAATGCAAGTAACTAAAAGAGCAGCGTTTGATGGCCATTGCATTCAAAGAACAATCTGAATATAAAAAAGAAAAACAAAAGCGAGGGAATTCAAGGAAATGTCTAAAAAAATCATTACTTTTTAGGCCATTTCTGTAACAAACACACACACACACACATTTCACAAACACATGAGGACAGAAAGACTTAAACGCGGGCGGATCTCATGAATCCACCAATAAAAACAGACCCAGAGCAGAAAGTGTCTCTGTTTGTGCGTTTGGCTCCTGGCTCAGCTGTAACTTCGCCGCTCGCTGGTGTTTTAGCTGATCTGATGCTCCAGTAGTTTGAGGAGTTCGGTGGTCTCGGTCCTGGATCCTCGAACGCCTCGGTCTCTGAAAGTGGCCAGAACGGGACGCAAGCTTACGCCGTCCGCCGGCAGGGAGCCTTCGATGGCTTTACACAACTACAACACACACCAGAGCCAGTAATGGGCAGTTTGGTTATATTTTTGTTTGTTCATTTCATTTGGCCTTTTTAAAAGACGTCTCTGCTGCTCACCAGTGGTGCATTTATTTGATCAAAAATACAGTAAAAATAGTATAATATTATTACAATCTAAAACAGCTGTTTTCTCTGTGAATATCTGTTAAACTGTAATTTATTCCTGTGATCTGCAGCTGTATTTTCAGCATCATTACTCCAGTCTTCAGTGTCACATGATCTTCAGAAATCATTCTAATATGCTGATTTGCTGCTCAGGAAACATTTCTGATTATTATCAATGTTGAAAACAATTCATATTTTTGTGGAAACTGTGAAACATTTAATTTTTCAGGATTCACAGATGAACAAAGTTCGAAAGAACAGCATTTATTTGAAATGGAAATCTGCTGTAACATTATAAATGTCTTCTTTAATGATCAATTTAATGAGACCTTGATGAATAAAAGCATTAATTTCTTACAGTAGTGTACATTAAAATGTACTAATTTAGCATAAAATGGAATTTACTGATCCTTAAAATACATATTTATCTCACAGAATGTTTACAATCTTAGAAAATGCACTACAAATGAACTAGAACTAGCTTTTAAACTTTTAAAGACCAGCTTCATAGTATAGCACATCACAGCTGTTATAACAATATTTTCTTACTGTGATTAACCTTTTAATAATCTTAAGAGCTTTTTTTCTGCTACAAAGAAACATTTGTGCAATGGAAAGTTTCTATGGATGTTCAAGGTTGAACATGATAACAATAAAGGAGCTCTTGAATGTCATTTTTGTGTGATTGATGAACTCTCACCTCTTTCAGTGAAACGACTCCGACAAGTCGTCCGATGCTGGTGACGTAAGCGTAATCCAGATTCAACACAGAAAACATGCTGTGAGTCTGTCGGAGAGGAAACAATACAGATGTTAAATGGGAATATCAAAGCAAACCACATGTTTCTTCCTCTTCTCAAATAATGTTTCATGTGACATACTGTACTGTTAACAACACATTTACTGAAATTAACTCCAGAAACTCGTCTCGTTCAGAAATCATCATGATAATGACGTCACTATTTTGTCCCCAGACTAAAGCTAAACACACACACACACACACACACACACACACACACAC
>NW_015667266.1:522410-522617 GCF_001515625.1 Sinocyclocheilus rhinocerous
CGCACACGCACACGCACACGCACACGCACACACACACACACACACCTTGTGCAGTCAAGTGCGCTCCACCAGCTGGAAGGGGGCGGGGTCAATCTTGCAGTTGTTGAACAAACACAAACACAAACACACACACACACACACACACACACACACACACACTCACACACACACACACACACACACACACACACACACACACACATAAAT
>NW_015667266.1:522991-534336 GCF_001515625.1 Sinocyclocheilus rhinocerous
CACACACACACACACACACACACACACACTCACATTAATAAATCCATAATCAACACCTGTCTCAAAAAACTAGATATTTATGATGCAAATCAGTGGTTGCAGCAGTAGAATAATGTTAAAGTTATGTACATTGTAAAAATAATACATAAACTAAAAATTTACTTAAAGTTATATATACAAAGTTAAGTTGCCCTACATAAGTGGTTCAGACTGAATTAATTGCAGAAAAATATTTCTATTTTTTTTTCAAGCGTTAAAACAGCTGTTCTTATTATAATAGTCAAATGTTCACCGTCTGACCTGGAAGTGAACCTTGTAGCTGATGGTGGGCGCATTTTCCTCTCGTAGGTGCTGCGATCGCTGCATTAAGAGCGCCAGTAACTGAGCACGCTCAACTGAACCCAGCAAGAGCATCGACTCTGAGAGACACAATGAAATCAGACAGAAAGATCAGGAGCAGATCAGGTAAATACGCACATCGCATTTACTTCATATTAAAATGAACTCTTCTGCTGGCTTGCAGTAAAACTGCATTCCAGGTGTGAACTGTACATGTCTAGAGTTTTAATATCTAACATTTCAAACAGGCTTTCGTTTCAAGAAAGGAATTTTTTTTTTTTTTTAAATAGCACATTTTTCATGATTTTAAAAGCCTAAGCATCAAACCATGTTCATTTATTTAGCACTTTTCACAATACACACAGTTTCAAAGCAGCTCTACAGGGATTTTTCAAAATTATCAAAACAGTAAAAATATTTTAGCTGATTTATGAAAGTAATTATAAAATATATGCATGTAAAAATATTAAAATAAATTACATTAAATAAATAAATAACAAATTAAAATAAATGTAATTATTTTTATTTTTAATTACAATCAAAAGAAAGTAAGAAAATACAAAATTATTATAAAAATGTCATGTTGATTTGATATGTCCCTGCAGCAGATCATGTCTCATTAATATTAATTAGGTTACATGTATAGACAGTCCCTAGCAATGTCCACATGAATTTATCTAATATTCATAAGTTAAGTCATTGTCATATGGCTTAACACATGATAACACAACCAACTCCAACACAACAGTCGGTAGGAAATTAGTGTGTATCGTGTGTGTGTGTGTGTTTGTACCTGCAGACTTCACCAATGGCAGCGTTTTCAGATTTCCTGAGCGTAGAATGTTGAATATGTCTCGGTAGGTGGAGTTCAGTGTGATATAACGAACTTCTCTTTTCATAAAGTCCTCCACATGAATATTATACTTACTACAGAAAGAGAAAGGTAATTGTGAGAAAGAGGTAATTGTAAAAAACTTTGATGCACACCAAAAAAAATTACTTCTTGTTTCAGACTAGTGGAGAGAAAACATCCAAAATACACTTTAAGTGTTTATTTTATTGCACTTTATCTATTTGTGTCTGTAGATTAAGTGATGTGACATGTGGCCAAGTATGGTGACCCATACTCGGAATTAGTGCTCTGCATTTATCCCATCCAAAGTGCACACACACAGCAGTGAATATACACGGAGCAGTGGGCAGCCATTTTTATGCTGCGGCGCCCGAGGAGCAGTTGGGGGTTCAGTGCCTTGCTCAAGGGCACCTCAGTCGTGGTACTGAAGGTGGGAGAGAGCGCTGTACAGTCCCCCCCCCCCCCTACAATCCCTGCCGGTACGAGACCCGAACCCGCAACCTTTGGGTTACGAGTCCGACTCTCTAACCATTAGGCCACGACTATCCTCACATTTTAATATATATATAGGCTATATATATATATTTTTTTTTTTTTTCATTTTTAATGAAAATAGCTTCGTTTCTTTAGGTCAGACTTGTTTTGCATGGACGACGTGACGTGACATGTGGCCAAGTATGGTGACCCATACTTGGAATATGTGCTCTGCATTTAACCCATCCAAAGTGCACACACACAGCAGTGAATATACACGGAGCAGTGGGCAGCCATTTTTATGCTGCGGCGCCCGAGGAGCAGTTGGGGGTTCAGTGCCTTGCTCAAGGGCACCTCAGTCGTGGTATTGAAGGTGGGAGAGAGCGCTGTACATTCACTCCCCCCACCTACAATCCCTGCCGGTACGAGACCCGAACCCGCAACCTTTGGGTTACGAGTCCGACTCTCTAACCATTAGGCCACGACTATACATATCTCAGTTTAAAGAGATTTTTCTCCACTTCAGCAGTACTTACATACACCAAAACTTAGAGTTTTATTCCTCTCTATATTCTGAAGGTTTTTATAGAGGGGTTTGTTCATATATCAGTTACATGGATTTATAGAGCTTTTTATTCATAAAAACGTGGAGAAAATGCATATTTTTAAAGGCAGTGAGTTTTTTTCTCCACTTCAGCAGCACTTACATACACCAAAACTTAGAGTTTTATTCCTCTCTATATTCTGAAGGTTTTTACTGAAGGGTTTGTTTATATATCATTCACACTCACTTATAGAGCATTTTATTCCTAAAAACATGGCGAAAAATGTGTTTTTCTGGCTGTTGACAGTATTTTCTGATTTATGGAGTGATAAAAAGAGAAATCCAAAATCCCCTCTATAAAAACCTCTAACTCTAATATGTCAACAAAATCAAACAAGAATTTTGAACCTGGATTAATCAAAAATTCAGATTTATTTCCTGGAAATAAGTGCAAATTAGTGCATATTTAATTATATAATGCCTCATTTGTGTATTTAAACATAACATTTCATAAAACTTGTAATACAAAAATGTTTGTGGTTCTTAATGTAAACAATCAACTGGGGAAGTATGGTGATTTGTTTCTATTTGTTAATTTTTTTTTTTTCCCTATTCACCTGGGGTGTCTTGCCTCAAATTCAATTATCAAATAAAATTTAACTGCCTTTCAATGTTGTCACACTTTTTGTTAAGTACTTGTAATGTGCATGCTGCAATATTTATTTTAATGAGTTAAACCTGAGAATGCTGGGTAAACTGCAATCAAATATACTAATGCATACTAGCTATTTTTAGTATTATGTGGGTCAAAGGCGAAAAAGGGTTTAAGCATAAAAACAATAAGTGTAATACTGTTTTAAATTGTTGTTGTTTTTCCCAAAATAATTTAAAACATTTTCTGTTTAATTTAATTGCAATTTTGGAAAATAAATATCATAATTATTTGAAACCTTAAAAGTAGACACTTTACTTACATTTAATGTGCTTTCTATGGACATAAAATCACTTTTGTAAATTTATTTTGATGCAGACATGTTAACGTCTTTGACCCATGCACACTTTAAAAACATGACATTCTATGCTAACCAAAATGTTTACAAAACCCCTAAAAATAGGTTGAAATGAACTGCTAAGAAAGGTTTTGGATGAGTGAAATGTGAAATAGAAAGAGAAGGTGAAATGTATGGACGAAGAGACTCACTCACGGTGGCCCCAGCTGAGCATAGGCAGGTAAGGCAGTTTTTTTATGCGGATAACTGTGTCGTAGATGGACAGCTGAAGACTCTGAGAGACCATGTTGGCGAGAATCACAGAGATCAGGATGGGCAGACCGTAACTGATCTGACCCGTCAACTCCATCATGATCACACCGGTTGAGATCGTGTGAGTGACTCCTGCCGTTAACGCTGCCGCTCCTACACACAAGAGAGAGTTACTACTTATTAAAAGCTAAGTCAATGCTTAATTTCGGGACAGTATTCAGACGTAATGGATGTGTGCACGGATGTGCATGTCTAGTTTCTCACCTACGACAGCATACACTCCGGGCACTATATGGTATACCTGTCCATCAATGTTAAATCCATCGGGAAACAACGTGGCCAAACCTTCACCCACCAAACGGCCAAACGCAGCACCTGAAACACACACGTATGCATTCCCTTTAATTTTAGAGTCATCATATGAAAAGATACTGTTAAAAATTACTGATTTAAAGGTCCGTTCACACTAAGAATCATGACTTAAACCGCAGATCAAAAGTTTGGAATAACTTTTGAGTTATTGAGTTAAGACTGTATTAATCTGAACAAAAATACAGTAAAAACAGCAATACTGTGAAATATTATTACAATTTACAATTACAATGAATATATGTTAAAATGTAATCACATGATAACATGATCCTTCAGAAATCATTCTAATATGCTGATTTGCTGCTCAAGAAACATCTCTGAATATAGCTGCAAGCAGCAATATATATATTTTAAGTGCGTATCAGCACTTTAAATGCTCCAGCTCATTAAAGTTGAGTGATTTCTGATTGGCCATTCATTTTTTATTGTTCATCAGCTGGAAAATATCACTCTGAATGTCATTCCAATAATATCCTTCTTCTGTGTCGTTATTGTTATAGTTGTGGTGTGGACTGCACTATATAGAGATTTTTTAGGATTTTTAAAACTTATGGTTTTAATTATCATTATAGTTATAGTCCTTGGTGTGAACGCACCTTAAAAAGGTGGAAATGCTCCTAAAAATTATTATACTTTTTTAGAGAAAACACACAAACAACATACCAATAACAAAAATGGGAACGAAGGAACCACATGGTATAGGAAGGGTTATGGAAATAGCAGACATCCAGAACTACATAACAGACAAGAGTAATGCTCATTAAAACACACACACACACACACACACACACATACACACACAATTGCATGGTGCATCAAAAAAACAAGTCACAAATATTTTGTTTATATGAAAAGTTCAAGAAAAACCAGTTAGGCATTACATGAGGTCTTTAAAGCAAACAGATTTCTGAATAAAGAAGAGTTTAGTTACTTTAGCTATAGTTTGAGGACAAAACTATGTGTCTGTGTTTATTTACCTTCATGATGACGAAGATGGAGAGAATGATGAAGACGTTAGCCTGCGGATGTTTCCAGGCGGCTAAGTGATCGTCATGATCAAAGTCTGCTATGATGCCATGATTTGACCAGGTACGATTGTCAAAAAATGAAATCAAGGAATTCCTTTGTGTAAGCTATAAATGGTGAGGAAATGATGTCATAAACAGGAAATGGTTCGATATAAACCAAAAACTTCTTTAGACTTTCATTTAAAAGAATAGTACAGTCAAAAATGAACATTAGCTGAAAATGTGCTCACCCTCAGGCCATCCAAGATCAGGATGAGTTTGTTTCTTCATCAGGTTTGGAGAAATGTAGCATTGCATCAGTGTCTCAGCAATGGATGCTCTGCAGTGAATGGGTGCCGTCAGAATGAGAGTCCAAACAGCTGATAAAAACATCACAATAATCCACAAGTAATCCACAGCACTCCAGTCCATCAGTTAACATCTGGAGAAGACAAAAGCTGAGACAAATCCAGCATTAAGACATTAAAAGACAGCATTAAAATACGAGTCTATAATTCATAATAACGCTTCGTTTCCTCCAGTGAAAAATCTCCTGTTGTCTCTCACATCAAAATCCAGCCACATATTTGTTTAGAGCTGTTTAAACGCTGCTTGATCTGTGCAGATTTCTCTCCTGATTCAGACCAGAACACTTTTTCACTGGAGGAAGCGTTATTATGGATTACGGACTCGTATTTTAGTTAAAAACATCTTAATGCTGGATTTGTTTCAGCTTTTGTCTTCTCCAGATGTTCACTGATGGACTGGAGTGCTGTGGATTACTTGTGGATTATTGTGATGTTTTTATCAGCTGTTTGGACTCTCATTCTGACGGCACCCATTCACTGCAGAGCATCCATTGCTGAGACACTGATGCAATGCTACATTTCTCCAAACCTGATGAAGAAACAAACTCATCCTGATCTTGGATTGCCTGAGGGAGAGAACATTTACAGCTAATTTTCATTTTAGGGTGAACAATTACTTAAGAAAGACTTTGGCTTTCACGTTTCATTTAACTGCTAATTGTGCATTTACTGTATTTAGATAAGGCATGTTATTGTAGTGTATGACTGCATACGCTGCTAATGGAGCATTTTATTGCCTCATTTTCAGTCACTGATTAATTAGAGAGAACCAGAGTCAGTGTATGAGAGAGAACTGAAGTTCCATTCTCTATTTTAGACGAGTGTATGTTGTTAAGAATGATTAATGAACGTCGCCTGTTTCTCTCATTAAGATTATTAACTGTTATGGATTTAACAGATTGGGAAACCAACACGTTTTGTGTAGAGTGTGTGTGTGTGTGTGTGTGCGCGTGTGGGTTTGTATGTGTGTGTCTGTGTGTGAGTGTGTGCGTGAGTGTGAGTGTGTGTGTGTGTGTGTGAGTGTGAGTGTGAGTGTGTGTGTGTGTGTGTGAGTGTGAGTGTGAGTGTGTGTGTGTGTGTGTGAGTGTGAGTGTGAGTGTGTGTGTGTGTGTGTGAGTGTGAGTGTGAGTGTGTGTGTGTGTGTGTGTGTGTTACCTGTACGGCCATGAACTGCCCAAAGCCCGGAGGGAAAGTGAGTGTTGAAATCAGCACAGAGACCAAAGCGGAATATAAGAAACAACTAGAAACAAAACAAATAGGATTAGATGCATGAACACTGACATGTTTGACTGGTTATTTAAGAGAAGACATCATAGACAGCAAATAAAGCTAATTACATTATCATCTAGCATTTTTTCATGACGCTTTCCTTGTTCAAACAAACGTTTTACATTTTACCTTTATCATTAGCTCTTCTGCTGTAGGAATCACTTACTTCTTCATGAGGAAGCTGTTCATGGCTTTCTGCTTCTTCACAAACAGAGTAATCTTTCCATACAAATACACAAAGAAGGCGCCGCCAAAGCCACATACTATCCTGCAGAGAGAAAACGTTTGTGCGTTAAAGCCACAAACCTTGCGCGTTACAGTGATTATACCACAGTCAGAGGCTTGTAAAGAAGTATCTCTGTTGAGCTTTCCCAAGAAATGTTTTAGTCTAAAGTCTAAACATCTGAAAAAGTGCCACAAAACAAACTATAGTCATACTATACTATACTTTACTATACTATGCATGCAAGCCTTAATAGCAATTTTGCTTATCATGCAAGTATATATCTTGTGTGCTACTGTTATTTATATGACTTGCACACCTCTAAACTTTGTACATATGTTATCTTTTAATTTTATACTTTTTACTACGCTCCTTTCACTTCTTTATAACTATTCCTGATATATCAAATATAAATGCAAATAAATGGCAAGTAAAACACCAGTTATTATCGTTGTCTAAAACTAAAACCATAAACACATTTTAATTATAAAAATAAAGTAAAATAATGTGAAATAAAGTAAAACTTATTTCACTTAAAATAAAAAAAAACTTAAACTAGCTTTATTTCAGCTACTTGTCAAAGCAAAAATTTCTAATTTTTATTTAGTTTAACTGAAATTATTGAAATAATTAATACTGAAATAAAAATTAATAAAAGGTATATAGACATATTTAAAAAAATTTTTTTAACCAAAATGTAACTAAAATTCAAATGAAAACAGAAAATGTTGTTTAAATAACAAACATAAAAATGTAAAATATGAATTAACCTATAATAGCATCTCAGTCATACTGAAATAGCACTATACTGACCCCATCGCAGCGAAGATGGGGAGCTCCTGCAGGTCAAAAGGAAAGTCCAACCTGTATTTCGTTGCATAAAGAGCCATAAGCGTGTTTGAGAGAGAGAGAATAACTCAAATCACCATCGACTGCGCATTTCATACAAGTACAAACAAGTAAGAGCCTTTGCTGGTGTTAAAAATGCTGTAACACACAGCCTGTTGTGGCTCAACACGTTATCAATACACATATACAAACACGCACCTTCCTGTCTGTTCCACACCGGCAGAAGTCTGAAGATGAAGGCACCGAACGTCGCAGACAGAAATCCACGCCAGTAGTTTCGTGCGACGAAAAACATAGATGTGACCTCCAAACTGAATAACACACCTGAAACACACACAGCAAGTCACAAATCAAACTAACACATCACATTTTTGAGCAAATCCCATATTTAAAAAAAAATCTGTAAAAAAAAACGTATTTGCAGGTAAAGTGTCTAAATACACTTTTGAATGCTGAAATATTAACGGCATCTAAAGTGTAACGCCACGTACATGTGTGTAACTTTACAATCACATACAATTCCTATAGAAACGTAAACATTATTGGAGTATGTTTAACAAGAAAATACCATTTCAGTCTATTTCATGTTTAATTCAATGTGTCGCTTGCTGTTTCTTTGTAATTATTAGTAAAATTTACCAGAGTGAAGTCTCACCAAGACTGCATTCATTTCATTAAAAAATACAGCAAAATGTTTGATTTGGATACTTTTTGTTTGTTCATATTACAATCTCTTTTGGCCTTGTTTTGAAAGAAGTCTCTTCAGTTCACCTAGGCTGTCTTTATTTGATCAAAAATACAGTAAAAATAGTGAAATATTATTAGAATGTAAAACAGCTGTTTTCTGTGTGAATATCTATTAAACTGTAATTTATTTCTGTGATCAAAGCTGAATTTTCAGCATCATTACTCCAGTCTAATGTGTCCTCGATGAATAAAAGTATTAATTTCTTATTATTGGATGGTGGTGTGCATCTGAACAGAAACATCACATATGTATATTCTTACACTTCATATAGTTAACTAACACACACACACACACACACACTCACACACTCACGCACACACACACGTTCTCTCACCTCCAATAGGAGAAGCGAAGCAGCAGCCGATTCCCACAGCACATCCGACCGTCAGCATCTCCTTGTTTCTGGCCTCATTCTGTTCAACACACACAAGTCCTAAACACACCACAAATCTACTGCAGTGAATGCAATAATGAACTTTTCAAAGTACCTTATAAATGCCACTGAAGAGCGACATGAATTTGCAGAGAAGAGCGGCACACATGCTGCCGATGTGCACAAATGGACCCTACAGGACAGAAAACACACACAACGCTTCAGATACACCTACATCACAGCACTGCTACAGAAGACAAGACCACACAAACATTAATAACACCCTCGTGAGATCTCACAAGCTCAGTTTTGAACATGAACATCACAGTTATGCGTTTAGCAGATGCTTTAATACAAAGCCACTTGCGTTGCATTGGAAGTACACATTTTTATCAGTTCACACATTCACTGAGAATAAACTCAGGGAGTAAAACTGTTTCCAGAGTAAAACTGATTACTTGTTTATGAATAAAGAAAAGGTTGCTTTGAAGCAGGGTTATTTTAGTCAACTAAAACTAAAAATGAAACTGAAACTAAAACCATGAAACTAAACATTTTCATTTTGTTCGTTTTTCGAAATAAAATAAACATGAACTGAAATAAAATCAAATCTAAAAATGTTTTATTTCAGCTAGTTGACAAAGCAACATTTCTCATTTTAATTTAGTGACTTGATGTACTAAAATAATTAAAACTGAAATTTATATATATATATGTGTGTGTGTGTGTGTGTGTGTGACCCTGGAGCACAAAACCAGTCATAAGGGTCAATTTTTTAAAATTGAGATGTATGCATCATCTGAAAGCTGAATAAATAATCTTTCCATTGATGTATGGTTTGTTAGGATAGGACAATATTTGGCTGAGATACAACTATTTGAAAATCTGGAATCTGAGGGTGCAAAAAAATCTAAATATTGAGAAAATCATCTTTAAAGTTGTCCAAATGAAGTTCTTAGCAATGCATATTACTAATCAAAAATTAAGTTTTGATATATTTACAGTAGGAAATTTACAAAATATCTTCATGGAACATGATCTTTACTTAATATCCTAATGATTTTTGGCATTAAAAAAAATCTGTAATTTTGACCCATACAATGTATTGTTGGCTATTGCTACAGATATACCCCAGCGACTTAAGACTGCTTTTGTGCTCCA
Organism: Sinocyclocheilus rhinocerous; assembly: GCF_001515625.1. Taxonomy (NCBI): domain Eukaryota; kingdom Metazoa; phylum Chordata; class Actinopteri; order Cypriniformes; family Cyprinidae; genus Sinocyclocheilus; species Sinocyclocheilus rhinocerous. The sequence goes on from NW_015667266.1 coordinate 532,834, forward strand.
GGGTCTCATATATATAAAAGAGACTGTAGTAATTTAGGAAACTGTTTACCATGGTGCAATTTTGTAGGCATATAAATAATTGCAATTAAAAATAATGGATCAGTTTTTTAAAAGTTTTTTTTTAATACAGTGATAGAGAGAGAAACTTCAAGACTAAATTTGCACACTTGAAACTAATAAAGAGCACAAACTGTTCTGTCCTCCAGAGGGCGCACAAATGTTACAGTTTTTCTCGATTGCTTAAACACTATCACCAGGCTTTTGAAGCGGAGGAGGAGGAAGTGGAGGAAGAGGTGAAGGAAGAGGAGGAGGATGAGGGGCAAGGAGACAAGGACTAGTTGATCATGTCCTTGTCCATGGTATGACTATGAGGGAGGCTGGGCAATGAGTTCAGCCAAACTTCCGCAAGTTCGTAGATCCACCTGTGTGCTGTAGAGAAATGAGAATGAGATTTTATAACAATAATACAAATTTGGGAGAGACATATGCTTTTTTTTTTTTTTTTTAATCCCCAAAAAAATTATATAATAAAAGTATTCAAAAAAAATAACAAGTCATCAATTAGTTTTGCAGAGAAAAATTATAACAAATTTGAGGGGGGGGGGTGAAAAATTACAAACAAACAAATATTTCAAATAAGCACTTTAATTATAACAGAATTGTGTATATAATATATATATTTTTTTTAAATAAATTGAGTTTTGTAGAAAAAAAATAATTTATAAACGTGTGGTTTCATCAAATTTCAGAAATACACTTTAATGTCAGGACATCTGAATGCTCCTAAAAAACGAGCTTCATTTTCTTGAAGCAAAATATCATTATCTGATTATATAATTATTTGTTTCTAGAAATATTTGAGGTGAATGAATTAAATAATTAATTAATTAGCTCATTTGAAACAGAGAGGGTGCACTGTTACATTTACAACACTTAACTGAAGACAAATGTTTACTGATTATAATTACTGATTAAAATAAAATCAGTAAAAAATATAGAAAAAGTTGCAATTCAAAGTCATTCAGTTCTGAATTTAAAAAACAACAATACTTCATAAACCTGTGAGGTTTCATTACATTTCAGAAATATGTTTAATGTCATAATGAATTCTGAATGGTCCTAAAAATGGGCTTCAATGTCTTGAAGCAAAATGTATATCTGAATTATTTGCTTGAAAACAAACAAACAAATAGGTTGCAATAAGAATCAAACATAGTTTTACAGTCTGATGTCAGAGAAACTTCTAAAGCTCCAGAAAAAAATGGTTTATTCTCTAGTTCTTTAGAAAAAAATCTCTAATAAACATCAGGAACATTTTAAAAATATTTTAAAAATTTTTAATTGGCTAATTCTGACACCCAAACTCACTGATACACACTCACCTTCTGTGAGGAGGTCGACCAAGACATCCATGACAAAGCTGATCACTGCCATGATGAACCCCAGGATCATGAGGTAGATCCAATCCGCTCCGATAAACGACACAAAGAGCCGCTGAAAGTG
>NW_015667266.1:534494-538864 GCF_001515625.1 Sinocyclocheilus rhinocerous
GAGAGAGAGAGAGAGAGAGAGAGAACTACATTACCCATAATGCATCAGCACACACCTGGCACAGCATTACCTGCAATAGTCCAGTAGAGGGCGCACTGTTCACACTGAACTGAATCAAACATTTCAGAATCAGAATCAGAATCAGAATGAGCTTTATTGCCAGGAATGTTTACACATACGAGGAATTTGTTTTCGTGACAGAAGCTTCCACAGTGTAACAGAATGACAGTGACAGAACAAAAAACACAGATAATAAAAAATAATTAAAAAAAAAAAATAGAACAAGTAAATAAGGAATACAAATATACAAAATCGACAATCGACAATTGTATGTCCAGGTATAGAACAATAGGTATGTGTATTCATTTAAATACTTTTATTATATATTTATAAAATAAAAATAAAAATATGTATTTTAATTTATATATATTATAAATGTATTAATATATTGTTTTAATTAGGCTAATTAAAAAAATAACAATACTTTATAACCACCAAATTAAATTTAAATTTAAAGCCCTGAACAATTGTTGAAACATTGTGTAAGTGTTGTTGATCTGTTGTTGCGGATTCTCTCACCTCCACACTTCTGAGACGGACTGAGATCGGATAGAGATCCACCGAAGGTCTTTCGAAGACGGGCTGCATCTTTTGTGTAAACACCTTGTTCCTACAGTAAAGAGTCAAAACTATATAATGTATACCAACCAACTGTAACCATAGTTCACTTCCAGCTACAGTTGTTACTGCAGTAAAACCATAACAAATTGTCATTTTGTTTAGTATTTTTTAGCTTAACCTCTGGATTACACCAAATTACAATAAATAATAAATAATAACTATGTTAGCTCTGGTATTTTTCGCCGAAACTGTGGATGTTTTGTCAGATTTACCTCACTTCTGTGGTGAATTTTGAACTCACCTACATAAAAACTCGCTGAAAACAGCGTAATATTTACTCTTTTTGTTTAAACCGTTTCAGAAACCATTTCCAGAGTTGTTACGTTACGTTACGTTACATTACGTTACGTACGCACGCACGCGCTTATGAGACTCTACGCATCGCGCCTGTTCAGAGAAAAATGTGTCATGAGATTAAAGTAAGCTTTACCCATATATTTGTTGTTTTGTATCGAATTAATCTTTATTATCGATGCATTCAGTTCATATTTTTAAATACGCGATAGCGCTGATGTCACGATATATCGCGGCGGCGACATGATAGGGATTTTGCGATATAGTTTATGTCGCAGGAATGTACATATTTGCGCAGCTTTCAGTTGGCAGAACTGTTTAAAGTTACTCACGTGTTAACACAACACAAATAAGGTCGAATTAGAAAATACAAATCTGTATGTGTTCGATATTTACTTTTTCGGGCAAAATAAGCCGCGAAAAAGTGAATCGATACTCACACTGACGAAAATTACTCGCTACGGTTAATTAATATTATTATGACTATGCAGGTTTAATTTTACTTTTGATACTTTATTCAAATTCTGTAGTATTTCTTACTTTTTAAAGCACTGTTTTTCATTTGTATATGTTTCTATTGCATTTATAGGCTATGTCCTGTTGATTGTAGGCTAATTAGTTTATTTTATTACTGACTTTGCTTGTCTTCAGTAATTGCTTGAGAACTTATATTAATTTTATTGGTTAGGCTGCTAGTATTGGTTTTTGCTGTAGTATTGAAACAAAAGAATTGTGAAATTTCACTGGTGTTAAAACTGTTGGTATCATAACAACTTTATTTACACCAAAAATATTGTGATATTATTATAAAATTGCTTATTTTGTAATGTAATACTTTGGTCATGAGTGTTTGTTTTGGTAATTAAGTGTGCTATTAAAATAACTAATTAATACAGTCAATGAGTTACTCTCATATATTAAATATGTTTGCAATTGGTACAATTAAAATTTATGGTTTGATATTAATGCAGTATTCATAGTCTGTGAGCGAGTATGGCTAAATTATAAAAGTTCGCATTTTACATTCAAAGCACATTTATGTGATTATTTAATATACATTAATGTTATTGATTATTCCTGGCTGCGACAGTATACAGACCATCTATTTTTATTTTTTAATTCAAAAACTATAACAGACGTGTGCCAATAACAAAGTATGTACACGTTTGTATAAACGTAGTGGTTATTAACATTAACTCCTTGTACTTTTAATTTACTTTAATGACAAAACATACAAACATAATAGCTTTGACCATTACATGTATTGCTAGAAGTAAAGCAGTTTCATTTTTTTAATGTTAGTGTTTTAAAGACACTTCCAACATTTGCCAGATTGGTTTCTGCTGCCGCAGTAGTATTTATCACTATTTCTTCTTTACTTTTTACATGCACATTATTATTATTATTACTACTCTTTGTTAAAGTATCCTTCATTTCATCAGACCAGTGTTATTTTAGTATCAATGAGATACTACTGAAGTTTTTATTAATGGTTTGAATTATTTTGTTGAAGTGCTGTCAAATGATTAATCGCGATTAATCGCATCCAAAATAAAAGTTTTTCACTGATGTAATGTTAATAAACCAACATATAGTTAATATCTGTTTTAAACTAATTGTAATGCACTGATAACCACCAAAAACTGGTGGTGATGAGAAAGTCACATGATAAACCAAAGCTCATCACAAACAGCTTTTCAACGAACTGAGGAGGGCAATACATATATATATATATATATACTTATAATATATAGAAGGTGCACACAGTGTCATTCACACAAACACTAAACCCCATCACGGTGACACACGACATGATTAACATTGATTTAACAACATGAGATGTGAGATTAAACCCTAATGTACACAACTGATGAGAAAAAAACATGTTATTTCAACAAAAAAACATCAAATATGTCATGCAGGGAATTCTGGGAGTGTCAATTTACAGTATTTCACTGTAAATTATACAATTACTTTTTCTCTTTCACTTCCAAAAAACGTATTTTTAACAGTATTTTATTGTAAAATTACATTAAATGTAATTACATTTATTCACCATATATATTATGGAAACTTACTGTTAGCCAATTAACAGGTTTTTATTGTAGCATGTTTACAGTATTTTACTGTTAAAATCACAATTATTTTCAAAATATTTTTTTTTACATGATTAACATTGATTTAACAACATGAGATGTGAGATTAAACCCTAATGTACACAACTGATGAGAAAAAAACATGTTATTTCAACAAAAAAACATCAAATATGTCATGCAGGGAATTCTGGGAGTGTCAATTTACAGTATTTCACTGTAAATTATACAATGACTTTTTCTCTTTCACTTCCAAAAAACGTATTTTTAACAGTATTTTACTGTAAAATTACATTAAATGTAATTACATTTATTCACCGTATATAGTATGGAAACTTACTGTTAACCAGTTAATAGGTTTTTACTGTAGCATTTTTACAGTCTTTTACTGTTAAAATCACAATCATTTTTCCTTGCCCCTCTATATAATGCATGGAAAAAGCTATCCATTCCTATTCTTTTCAATGACACTTGCATTCACCTAAAACACCAATTAGATGTAGTTTCAGCATCTACCAGCAGGGGCAAAACGCAGAAAAATTGAAAAACACTTACTAAACTATTCTCATCTGTACCGTCCACAGCCATTATTACGATCACACACTTGGACTAATTGTTGGTCGCTACACACACACACACGTCACAAACACACGCAGCGAGCGTGGATGTGCGGTAGCTGGCGAGTCGGTCGGTTGCATGACAGCGTTTGTGAGTTTTTATATGTGGAAGAAGTTTGTGTTCAGCTAAATATAAGGCGGGAATTACAGAGCGAAACTCCACCGACTGCACTCTAGAGATGAACCTGAGTACATGAGTACCTGAGTACTCAGAAATGATCAATCAATAATTCATCAAAACATTTCATTTTTAATATTATGATTGGCTATATTTATGTAGAACCAAGCAGACTATTCTACTGATGAATCATTCGCCTCGCATGAATGTGCTTAAATGAGATGAAGAGCTTAAATAAAGAACTGAAAACTTGCCATTCACGTTTACTTGCTACTAAAGTAAGTTTTCACAGTATCAAGAGTCTTCTGCAGGTCAATTAAAGTGAATCAAATCAAATGAATCTGAGGGTGTATTCACACCAGGAAAGTCCGCTAGTTCACTTGCTTTGGTCCGGACCAAATACAATGTTGATTTTTTTTTGTTTGGTGTGGTTCGCTTTCACACTGCCCTTTTTTGCAAGTGAACCAGAAATTGTAAACAAAACCACATGTGTGCTAAGGTCATCCATTCATTGAACAGAAGTTCTCAAGCAGGGAAAAACAGGAAGTGCAAAAACAGGCTAATCAT
>NW_015667266.1:539496-541197 GCF_001515625.1 Sinocyclocheilus rhinocerous
AAAGCTTTAAATGACTACAAAACGAAATAATTCAAATCCAAAACAATCCGTAAAGATGCATTTCTTTCTAAAGGCGCGTCCAATGATGAGATGGCGAGTCAGGATCATCAAATTCATTGCGACACTGACTCATAAAACACTAGTTTATTAATAAATAATTCAAATATTTCCTTACTATTTTCCCCCAACATAGTCCTGGTAATTTTTGCGGCAAGCTTTAGCCTATTTAGCGTTGCTGTGCGCCATGGTCAGGAAAACTCATCATTTGCATGTGTTTTTAAGCATTATGGTTTAAAAACAAGTGATTTAAGCCATATAGTGCTGTTCATTGCCAAAAAAAACAGCACTATATGCGTGAGCTGTGTGTTTCTGAGCGAGATTTCTGCAATTGGGTCAGATCGAGGTCGGGTCATATTCACACCTTAAACGAACCGTACCAGAGTTCGTTTGGAAGCGGACCGAGACCACCTCTTCAGCTGGGTCTCGGTACGGTTGTTTGGTCAATCGAACCAAACAAGACAGGTGTGAATACACCCTCAGATGCTGCCAGAAGAGTCGAATCTGTCCTTTTCCATGAAATGAATCAAATTTTACAATGAAATTATAAATGCTCGAATGAGTTCATGAGAATTTGCTCAGTGTCTGTGACACATCAAGTGCATAAACACTTCATAGAGGAAACTTTTATCACTCAGATCCGTCTGTTTTTGTAAATCACTATTTACAGGTAAACACGTGCACAGACTTTTATTTATATACTGATTTTAGCTAAAAGTCAACAGAGTGGAAAGTACAGTTCCTCCTGACCTGAGATGTGAACTATTGGGTGTCACACAGATGAAGGGGTCAGCAAAAACCCCATGTTTTGGAAGGAGAGGGCATGACGGACATCCCCAAAATAAAATGATGAATGCTTATGAGACTGCACATATAACCAAGATTTTAGAGAGCAAACACTGTACAATATTTAAATAATTTAACCACATATGTGCACACTTCTCTGATCATGCCAGTTTATGTTCGCATGAGATGCAGATAAGCAAAGATTTTTTTAGAATTAGTATTTTTTTTAGTAAAATATAATTTTAAAAATAATTTTTAGTATTAGTATTTTTTAGTAAAATATTTATTTTTATACATTTGTTGTATTTAACTTGATTTATTATAATAAAAATATTATAAATGTTCATGTGACATGCAGATAAACAAATAAAATATAAAAAAATATATTTTTAGTATTAATATAATTTTATTAAAATATAATTTTTTAAATAATTGTAGCTGTATATTTTTAGTAAAATTGATTTATTATAAAATAATACAAATATTATAAATGTTCACGTCACATGCAGATAAATAAAATATTTTTAAAATATGCTTAGTTTTAGTATATTTTATTAAAATATTATTTTAAAAATATATTTAAAAAATATTTGTATTAATTGTTTGCATTTAACATGATTTATTGTAAAGTAATAAAAAATTATAAAAAATTATTTTTATTATAAAACAAAAATATTGTAAATGTATTTATTTTAATTTTACATTTTTGTGATTTAATAAATTTTTAGCTTTTGATTAAACTCACAAACCCCGTGCAGTTCCTGAAACCGTGACGTAATATAATGTTTAATGCACTTCATGTTGTTAATAACAAAGAATGGAATATATTTTCTTTCTCTTTGTATTTTTATATCAATA
>NW_015667266.1:542553-548570 GCF_001515625.1 Sinocyclocheilus rhinocerous
ATTCACACCTGCCAAAAAGATCCGCACCAAGAGGGGAAACGAACTTGAGTTCGATTCAATCGAACCAAACAAGACAGGTGTGAATACACCCTCAGATGCTGCCAGAAGAGTCGAATCTGTCCTTTTCCATGAAATGAATCAAATTTTACAATGAAATTATAAATGCTCGAATGAGTTCATGAGAATTTGCTCAGTGTCTGTGACACATCAAGTGCATAAACACTTCATAGAGGAAACTTTTATCACTCAGATCCGTCTGTTTTTGTAAATCACTATTTACAGGTAAACACGTGCACAGACTTTTATTTATATACTGATTTTAGCTAAAAGTCAACAGAGTGGAAAGTACAGTTCCTCCTGACCTGAGATGTGAACTATTGGGTGTCACACAGATGAAGGGGTCAGCAAAAACCCCATGTTTTGGAAGGAGAGGGCATGACGGACATCCCCAAAATAAAATGATGAATGCTTATGAGACTGCACATATAACCAAGATTTTAGAGAGCAAACACTGTACAATATTTAAATAATTTAACCACATATGTGCACACTTCTCTGATCATGCCAGTTTATGTTCGCATGAGATGCAGATAAGCAAAGATTTTTTTAGAATTAGTATTTTTTTTAGTAAAATATAATTTTAAAAATAATTTTTAGTATTAGTATTTTTTAGTAAAATATTTATTTTTATACATTTGTTGTATTTAACTTGATTTATTATAATAAAAATATTATAAATGTTCATGTGACATGCAGATAAACAAATAAAATATAAAAAAATATATTTTTAGTATTAATATAATTTTATTAAAATATAATTTTTTAAATAATTGTAGCTGTATATTTTTAGTAAAATTGATTTATTATAAAATAATACAAATATTATAAATGTTCACGTCACATGCAGATAAATAAAATATTTTTAAAATATGCTTAGTTTTAGTATATTTTATTAAAATATTATTTTAAAAATATATTTAAAAAATATTTGTATTAATTGTTTGCATTTAACATGATTTATTGTAAAGTAATAAAAAATTATAAAAAATTATTTTTATTATAAAACAAAAATATTGTAAATGTATTTATTTTAATTTTACATTTTTGTGATTTAATAAATTTTTAGCTTTTCACATTTACATTTATGCATTTAGCAGACACTTTTATCCAAAGCGACTTTTCATCAACTCTAATCTAAACTAGACATCATTATCTGGATTCCTTCAATGAAAAGTGCAAGTAAAGTTAGTTATGAGTCATAGTGATTATATAAAGCTGCTTGTGATGACTTATTTATTAATGTATTATTTCAAAGAATGGATTGATTGTGTGGTATTTTTGTAAAAACAGAAACATTTCCAGGTTTCTTCTACAGTAATCTTGGAAGAATGCTGCATTATCACTGTTATTACTTTGGGAATACATTTAGCTCATGTTGTTATCATAAAAACACACATCCCCAGTTTTCCAGGGATGCAAACTCACAAGAAGTGAAAAAGACAGAAAAGAACAAAACAATCACAGCTGTTTTAGGGGTATGTTTCCAGTGATTTTAAGTGTTTTGAAGCAGCTGGTATTGAAATGAACAGGATTGTATTCCTCAGTTAATTATAGATCTTCTTGTTTGATACAAAGATGTTTAAAAGTATTGGTTCAAACAAATGATTCATACAAAAAATCCAGTGTTCGAGCCAGCATTGTAATAGTGCAACTAGTCATCCTTGAATCTCTAACAACTGTCCGAAACTATTAAAAATACATCAGGACATAATGGACAACAAGCTAAAGCAGGCAAAATGTTAAGAGTAGCTCAATAAGATCAAATGCATGCTTTATAAATACTGAAATATGAGTGAGCAGAACTAGTAACTGATTTGAAGTCTGTTGGCCTGTTGTTCATCTACCAAATAATCCAATGGCTTTAGTGTTATTTGGTCGATGAACAACAGACGGGAACAGCGAATGGAAAAATACTGAGGGAAGGTTTAAAAGTATTCAGTAAAAATTGATTAGCTGCTTTTATTCAGAGACTGGTGGAAAATAAGCGTCGAGCTTCTTTCGTGTTCCCTTGAGTTTTCTCCGTTTGACTCAGAAGACGCAGAAATGAAGTCAGACAACTGGAATGAGTCCGAGCGAGTCTGAGAAAACTGATCCAATCTGGTTCCTCGATGAGAAACATTCGTTTGCCGTGGAAAGACGGGCCAGTGACCGGCGTATTAACCCGCTGCGGTTAATCAGAGGGGAAAGTTGTGAAACCAAAGTGGGAACAGAAGGAAGATGAGTTAAAACATGAGTTAAAACCAGGTCCGAACCGCGGTCTGGCCAGATTGAAATTAAGAAAAATTGCAGTTGATTGACCAATGATGGAATTATTTGGTTCATCGCCCCCCAAAAGTGCTTTTGGGACTGCTTTGTAGGGTTTGCTGCTATTTTTGTAGGCCAAAACCCAGAAATGAGCATTTTAGCACTCCCGCTTCCATCGCATTGAAGTCAATGGGTGTTTAGAATGGGTTTTTGGTTAAATGCCTGAACACAAGCTCAAGATATTTTCATGTTTTATTCTACGATGTAAAATACATCAGTAACGCCCTTTTTTCTTGTCTTGAAATATGGTTAAATGGGACTACAGCGGTCGCTTTCATAGCCTCATTGCATTTATAATCACATTTTTGCAAACTGTTTTGACTTTATTTAAACCCTCAGGTTGTGTTCGGGTCATTTTGACCCGGAGAGAATTTTCTTTCTCCCGAAAATGTTACATTTACATTTAGTCATTTAGCAGACGCTTTTATCCAAAGCGACTTACAATGATGAGAACAATGGAAGTAAACAAAAATCAACAAAAGATTGATATGCAAGTGCTATAACAAGTCTCAGTTAGCTTAATGCAGTACACGTAGCTAGGTTTTTTTGGGGGTTTTTTTTGTCCTAATTGAAAGAAAACAAGCTGACAAAAAGATCGATACCAATATTTGGTGATAATATTGCATAACAAGAGATTTATAAGCTGTTTTTTGTAGACCGGGAACACCACAAGTGTGATTTTTTTGCAATTTTTTAAAAACATTTTGCACAAAATAAAAGCTTTTCAAAACAAATTTCTTGGTTAAACATTAGAGCATGCTAGTGTGATAAACAGTGCAAATGTTTTTCATATTTTATTTAATATTGACACAATTATCCACAAATCATGCTTTTTTCACTCAAAAACCGATGTACGTAAGCTCAGATTAATGAGGCCTACGGTGAATCAGTTCCAAAAATAAACACAAAACCAGTCCTAATTGAAAGAAAACAAGCTGACAAAAAGATTGATACCAATATTTGGTGGTAATATAGCATAACAAGAGATTTATAAGCTGTTTTTTGTGCCCCAGTCATTTTTGACCGGGAACACCACAAAGTGTTAAAGGGATTTGAACACAACCTGAGGGTTAAACTTTAAGGGAAAATGTTTTTAATAAAGGCTGAAAGAGTTTTGGGAAGCTCATTGGAGGTGACGCTGATAGTGTGGTTCGTTGATAGTCTACGTTTAGCTTTATACTTCTGGTGATTGCATTTAGGCTTCAAAATGCATAAAGTTGTATGATGAACAAAACGTGTAAGTATCATAAACGTTTGCTGGTCACAGGGCTTATTTTCTGCAATAATCTAAAAGTCATTGGAAATATTCTATCCTAATGTACGGGTCGGCCTACAAATCTTCTCCAGTCAGGGTCAGCAACATAAAAAGATGAAAATCGCTCAACGACAGTTGCGTTTCATGTTTTGCGGCATACAGATGTCCTACATTCAGACATGCATAGGAGCATGGCTTTTATTATTTAAAATGCTTTAAAGGGGTCATATGATGCTGCTAAAAAGAACATTATTTTGTGTATTTGGTGTAATGAAATGTGTTTATGCGGTTTAAAGTAAAAAAAACACATTATTTTCCACATACTGTACATTATTGTTTCTCCTCTATGCCCTGCCTTCTGAAACGCGTCGATTTTTACAAAACTAATCGGTCTGAAAAGCGAGGTGTGCTCTGATTAGCCAGCTATCCAGTGCGTTGTGATTGACCTCTTAACTTTTATAAAGAATATCTCTTTGGATTTGAGACTTTAGTCTTTGCAAATTTACAGATCTTCTTTATGCACCAAGAGCTTGTAACACTCCAAAGAGAAAGGAAAAAATGAAATCGCATCATATGACCCCTTTAATTCACTCTTCCACAAATTAAGGCCTAAATGGGAGCAGAAAGTCTTAAATTCATCACAGTTTGATGAATATCTTCCTCAGTATTTTTTTGTTTTCCAATGCAAATATCTAAACATCTTTAAAACAAGATACATTTACTTGAGATGCTAAATGAACATACGAGGTCTTGTTTTCTGAAAAATAGAACAAGTGAGTTTATTTTAAAAAAACAAGAACAAACATGTCAGTGGGGAATGAAAACCTATTTTTTCTTTGAATTAAGTTGATTTTTCTCAGCTCATTGGCAGATATTTGTTTTTGTTTTAATCATAAACTCACTTTATTTTAATCAATTTATCATAAAACAAGACGGATTATCTATATCGCCAGTCAATGCATCTTGATTTAAGAATCTTTAGATAAGACAAAAAACACTTTTTTTTTTTTGCATAAGAACGGACAATAAAAGTTATTTCCATATTCTAGTGATTAGGAGCAGGGATATTCAAGCCATAAGCTTATTTTTTTTGTAAAATAAATGGAAAAAGTAATGGAGATCTGTTGGAAGTTGTATTTTCAAACTTTTAAGTTTTGCTAATACAATACATTTACATTTAGAGACCATATTGACATATCGTGTTCCATTCAATTTATTGCTTACATTTTCTTTACTTGGTCTTAAAAAGCTCTTAAAGTCTTAAATTGATCTTCATCAAACCTGCAGAAACCCTGTGAAGTCAAAATAGAAGTGTGTGTTAGTGGACGTCCCATTGCCACGTCCCAGAATGATAGACAACATACTTCTTTTATGACAACATAAATTTTTAAACTTTGTTTATTCATCATAATTAATAAATATGCAAATACAAACAATATTCATAATATCCATCAAAATACTGAAAGAAAATAGCCATAAAATATGATATACCAGCAAACAGACTGACACCATCAGGTGCAACAGAAATGGGTGGGTTTATGTTGATGAGCATCCGAAACTCCACCTCCCCAAACTAAGCCCCACCCACAGGGCAAATCTCCAATCAGATGCATCACAACAGTCCTGCTGATTGGCTGGGATTTGAGTGTCATTTTGAAGGATTGTAATGACGGCATGTGCAATTTGTTGTGAAGCGTGGTGTGTTTTTTACTGTGATACAAACGTGATTGTATTCACATTTATTTACAGGTGTGATGATGTACGAGTCAAAATGTCAAATATGCAAACGAAAATAAAACAAACATTCATGTGAGAAAACCAGTCGATGGGAAATCCAAACATCTACATCAGCTGAAATTCGTTCTCCTTTTATCCATTATCTGCTTTTGTCTTGATATCTTTCATCTTCAGAGCCACTTTCTCCCAAACTGTTCTCGATCCCTTTGTGTTCTGGACCTCTCCTCTGTTTCGATTGTTTTTTGCAATCCGCAGGCGTCCCGTTGTGCATTTGAGACGGCCTGATCTCAAGACATGTGGGATTATGAACGTTGAGGAAAGGAGGTGTCAGTGTCTCCAATTTTTCTTTTTCTCCACCATTTTTGCCATTTCTTCTTTTTCCATAAAGTCCTCTGTAAAACAAAGACATAAAATGTACTGAGTAAATTGTGCAGGATTTAGTTAATATCTTAAAGGGGACCTATTATGCAAAATTCACTTTTGCAAGGTGTTTGGACATAAATGTGTGTTGGCAGTGTGTGTACTGCACCCTATAATGATAAAAATCCACCCACTCCTTTTTTTTTAATCTCCATAAATAATAAGCAGTGTCTCCCAATGGCCTATTTTTAGCATTGGTGCTAATGTGACGTCACATTAGCCACAGGCCCCGCCCACGAAT
>NW_015667266.1:549886-554383 GCF_001515625.1 Sinocyclocheilus rhinocerous
CTGTTTTCACTGATGCTGCCTTCACGTGCTACCAGAATGATCGTGAATAGGAATGTGGTAGTTAAAAATTGCATATGAAAGCAATGTGAAATCGACTGCTTGAATTTGTCAAGCTCATAATCATATTCGGGACTTATAAAGTCCGCGTTAGCACGCGATGGCACCATGAGACCAGCTATGTTGTTATTTTTATAGCACCGTGCTCCCCGTCTGTGTAACTCATAAATAATCTGGCAGGGTGCAGAATTCGCCACGACACCGGTTCGAACATATATGGCTGAACACCGCTACTAGCAGTTTCTGACATTTTCAGTGCGTGAGAGAGTGTTTTGTTATTGCTGGCATGATGCCGGTGATAAAAAATTATCTGTAGGGTATTTTGAGCTAAAACTTCACATACACACTCTGGGGACATCAGAGACTTATTTTACATCTTGTAAAAAGGGGCATAATAGGTCACCTTTAAATAAACTGTGTTTAGCACCAGAACTTACCTATGCATTCAGGACAGCATTTTCCTTCTCTGCGAATGGGGTTACTGCAACTCAACAACGGACACTGTTTTTTCTGGCACTTTGTGACTCCATGCTGTAATGACAAGAGAAATGTAGTTAATTATGCTAATAGTTTGAGGCAAGAAACTACTTGCAAAAACATAGTATTTTTATGCGCTGGTCATAAAGTGTTGTTTCAGACTAGAGGAAAGAAAACATCCAAAATACACTTTTAAGTGTTTATTTTATTGCACTTTATCTATTTGCGTCAGATTTAAATTCCAATACGTATCTTTAAGAGTTTGTTTCTCCACTTCAGCAGCACTTACATACACCAAAACTTATTCCCATCTATATTCTGAAGGTTTTTACTGAAGGGTTTGTTCATATATCATTCACACTGATTTATATAACATTTCGTTCCTAAAAACATTGCAAAAATGTGTGTTTCGCTGGCTATTGCCAGTGTTTTCTGATTTAGGATAAAAGGAGAAATCCAAAATCCCCACAGTAAAAACCTTTAATATGTCAACAAAATCAAACAAAAATTTTGAACCTGACTTTATCCAATGTTCAGATTTATACTCTGGAAATGTATGCAAATTTGTGCATATTTAATTAGATGCCTTATTTGCATACATTTCAGAAAATGTTTGCACTTCTTAATGTAATCAATAAACTGGGGAAGTATGGTGAAATATGTTACCCTACTTATCTGTGGTATCGTGTTTTAAAATCTCAAAATGTTCTTAAAGGGGTCCTATTATGCTTTTTCACTTTTTCAACTTTAGTTAGTCTAGGACCCCTTTAAAAGAAATTTGAATTAAAGCAAAGATAAACTCACATCACACCAGCAGGTAATGCACTTCATTTCTCCCACCAGCGGGACACGAGGGTGCCAGTGTTCGCTATTCTGGTAGTAGTTATTGCCGAACTTGCAGTGTCGCGCTCCGTCTGCCTGCATCATTTCATCGTCCTCCAGAGGGGGCGTGTCTTCCGCAGGACACTCCTTACAGCAGTCTGAAGGGTTGCGTCTGATTGGTCGGCTGCAGGTGAGAGGCGGGCACGTCACTTTCTCGCAGTGCACTTCTCCTGTGGAGCCCTGAGATGAACAAAACAACAAGGTTAACTATTAATATTCATATCTGTGTACAAATTTGGTATTTTATATAGCAAAAACAATGTTGTGTATTGTAATGTTTGTTAATTTACCTTGCAGGTACACACGGCACACTTAATGTAGCCGAATGGCGGGACAAATGGATGCCATGTTGTGCCAGGTGCGTGCATTTTCTGATCACCTTCGAAATAACAGCCTGAAACAACAAATAAACATCTTAATATACACCTGCACATTTAAAATAATAGTTGTGATGTTTAATATTATGTAAATTCTTATCATTTAATATAAACTCACCTTCTGGATCTTCCTCAACTTTTTCTACCGCCGTCGTCTGTTTGGTTTCTTTCTTTTCTGTTTAAAGAAATTCGAACACAATGTTAAATCTCCCTCAAATTTTATAGGACGCAGTAAATATAAAATATATATTTTTATGCTACTGCATTTTATTATAGTCCAAGCTAACAATCTTTACACAGCAAATCAAATCTTGATCAGCATTTTTGTCTGTCATGTTTTCCAGTAAAACATCCTTAAAACAAGATAAGTTTACTTGAGAAGCTAAATTGCATAAGATATTGCAAGAATATGCATTTTTATATGTATTTCTTACCCCATTATTTTTTTCAATTAGCCATTTTTCATAATATAAAATCTTATTAAATTGATTTTATTTTAAGGGTGCTTACATATACTGAAAAACAAGACAAATATATTTTTTTTATGTCTAAAACCTGAATATTTCAACACATAAATGTGCTACTTTTAAATGAACATCAAAAATTTTAACAAATGATATTAATTTCATTCATCACTCACCGTCACAGATGGGACAGCACTGGTCTTCAGGCTGGATGGTGTGAGGACATGAGAGCGCGGGACAGATCACAGGGTCACAGATCACTGTCTTCTTCTGCAGGGATTCGAACAGATCATATGCAAAATTAACCTCAGTCACATAAGTGATACGTACATCAAAGCTACAGCAGTGTGTGAGTGAGAGAGAGAGAGAGAGAAAAAGACATAGAGAGAGTGTGTGTATGTGTGTGTGAGTGAGAGTGAGAGTGAGAGAAAGACATAGAGAGAGTGTGTGTTTGTGTGTGTGTGTGTGTGTGTGTGTGTGTGTGTGTGAGTGAGTGAGTGTGAGTGTGAGTGAGAGAGAGAGTGTGAGTGAGAGAGAGAGTGTGAGTGAGAGAGTGTGAGTGTGTGAGAGAGTGTGAGTGAGAGAGAGAGTGTGTGTGGAGAAAAAGACAGAGAGAGTGTGTGTATGTGTGTGTGAGTGAGAGTGAGAGTGAGAGAAAGACATAGAGAGAGTGTGTGTTTGTGTGTGTGTGTGTGTGTGTGTGTGTGTGAGTGAGTGTGAGTGTGAGTGAGAGAGAGAGTGAGTGTGTGAGAGAGAGTGAGAGAGAGAGTGAGTGAGTGAGAGAGTGTGAGTGAGAGAGAGTGTGAGTGAGTGAGAGAGTGTGAGAGAGTGAGTGAGTGTGAGTGTGAGTGAGAGAGAGAGTGTGAGTGTGTGAGAGTGAGAGCGAGAGTGAGTGAGGGTGAGAGAGTGAATGAGAGTGAGTGTGTGAGAGAGGGAGTGAATGTGAGTGTGTGTGAGAGAGTGAATGGGAGTGAGTGTGAGAGAGTGAGTGAATGAGTGTGTGTGTGTGTGTGTGTGTGTGAGAGAGTTTGTGTGTGCATGAGTGTGTGTGTGTGTCTGTGTCTGTGTGTTACCTGGCAGATGCAGGTAAAGCAGGTGTTGTACTGCGGTGTCCACTGCGACCCATGCGCATGATGTTCTCCCTCAAAGAAGCATGTGTGTGGGTCTTTCCTCAGCTCGGCCGGGTCACGGACGAATACAAGATCGTCAAACTCTGCCTCCTCGACCACTTCACCGCGCGAACCCAACTCACAGCTGTTGGGAACGTGAATCTGGAAAATGCAGATATGCATTAAACACAAAGGTTTAACATATATATTACTTGTATTTAATTCAGTTTTGAATTTAAAGTACTCTGTTAGAATGATTGTGTTTACATAACATTTTGTGAAAGCATTATACAATAAACAAGCAGACAAAAAAAATATCCAAATATAGGTAAAATACTAGTATTAAAATAAGGGGCTAAATAATATATAAAAATATAAATATCAAAAAAAAAATAAAAAAAATAAATATCTTTCAACACACCCTGAGCCTGGAGGAGACAGAGAGACAGTTTGTGTAAATTTGTGCAAACAGGACGAGATGAACTCTTAATGTTAAAGCAGAATTAAATGCATTTAACCTACAAATACTGAATGCAATTCTGGTTTCAACTCATTTTGGAAAACGCCAGCTTTGTTTTATAAACAAATCCTTTAAAGCATTTTAATAAATAACAGCAGAACCGTGTTTGTCCGGTTCTGGCACGATTTCGCCGGAGCCAAAGAAAACACGCTTTTGTTGTGCTGCAATCACGCAGTTTACATTATCGCCGGGTGTAAATGATGCCAAATTATGTTTAACTTCGAGTCTCTTGATTTGTTTACCTGTTGACCGTAGAAGCCAGTCAGAAGTCTCTTGTGATTGGTGGACGAGTCATCCATCTCGCCGATCTCGGCCAATCCGTGCAGGTGAGCGTTGACGGTTTCTAAAGAATAGATTTCATTTTGTTATTCATATTCATTTTATTATTCATGTTTATTGTAAATGCTGTCTTTCTCACCATTTCGGCGTGCGTCCAGTCCGTTGTACGGCAGCATTCGTATCTGTCCGCGCAGTTCGCTCTCTTGCTGCTCAGCCGTGGCGATGTTAATGAACAGTTCGTTCTGCAGCAGCATGTGAATGTGTCTGGCCTCGACACGGCTGCAGCTTCCCACCGCTCGCCCGCCACCGCGCTCCTCCGCCGCGGAGAAATT
>NW_015667266.1:555824-560023 GCF_001515625.1 Sinocyclocheilus rhinocerous
TTCGCCGTGATGTCGTACAGCACGCTGCGTTTGCTGCGCCGCCGCGGCTTCATCTCGATCGTCACGCCGACCACCGCGCTGCTCAAACCCGCCACCAGAACCTGCTCGAGAACATCAGAGCGCTCAATTGACGGACCTGGCTAAGCCATCGAGAAATAAGGGAACAGAAGGGAGTCGTTACCTGGTAGTCGAGCGAGCCGTTGTGATGCAGGGTGAAGACGGCCGACCCGACGCCGCCGGTTTTCCCAGGAGTCAGAGCAGAACCGCTGGACATCACGCTTTGAAGAGCTGAGAGACATACATTTACATCATTTTACATAATCATTTTTAGATATAACCTACAATGTAAATATAGTCAAATAGATCAGATAGCAAAGGTCTTAAAGGTACAGCAGCAAAAAAGTTAGAAAGAGGGTGGAAAACAACATTTTGATCATTTTTGTGCATAACACCTTGACCAAAATTATATGTGAACTTGTATGTAAATTTACTTGAATTTACATAATTTACCAAAGTGACTTTTGAAATAAAACAATTTGAGGTAAATGTTTTTATAGCTATTTGTAGTTTTCTGTAGTTAGATGGTGAAAACCAAAATGTTATTGTTTTGGTGCATGAAACCTTGACTAAC
Source organism: Sinocyclocheilus rhinocerous (assembly GCF_001515625.1). Classification (NCBI taxonomy): domain Eukaryota; kingdom Metazoa; phylum Chordata; class Actinopteri; order Cypriniformes; family Cyprinidae; genus Sinocyclocheilus; species Sinocyclocheilus rhinocerous. Next base: position 556,456 of record NW_015667266.1, read on the forward strand.
ATTATATTTGAACTTAGATGTAAATTGCCTTGAATTAACATAATTTCCCAAAATGACTTTTGAAATGAAATAGCTTCATATAATTTTTTTTGTAGTTGTAGTTTTTTGTAGTTAGAAAGGTGGTGAAAATTAAATTTTTATTGTTTTAGGGCATAAATCCTTGTCTAACATGATAATGTTAACTTGGATGTAAATTTCCTTGTTTACATAATTTCTCAAAATAAACATTTTGATGTAAATATGTTTTTTGTACTTGTATTTTTTGTATGTATACGGTGAAAAACTACATTTTTATTGTTTTGGTGCATAAAACTTTGACTAACATTATATGTTAATGCAAAATTCTTCGAATTTACATAATTTCTTAGTTTGATGTAAATATGTTTTTGTAGTTACTTGTAGTTTTTTGTTGTTAGAAATATAGTGGAAAAACTAAATTTTTATTGTTTTGGCACATAAAACCTTGACTTGCATTACATTTGAACCTATTTATAAATGAATAAAATAATCAATTATGATAATATGACCTCTTTAAATAACTTGTATTTGTGCGTGTGACAGAAAGGGTGAGAAAACCAGGGAAAACTAAACCGAACGGAGTGTTTTTATGTGCGATTAGAGGTCCAGAGGGACTCAAATGATTGCTGTCGCACCGCAGCCAGAGAAACACAATCAAACCCACATGAACTCATGCAGGGTCAAAGGTCACGGCTGGAGTGACGTCATCCCCGGAGACGAGGGAAATTAGCCGACGTGCAGGTAAATAGAGACCGCTTCGATGTAGAAAGAAAGAAAGGACGGTCGACGAAGGCGGAGGACTAAACAGAGAGCGAGAGTGGTGCAGGATCGTTTAGGTTTGAATTCTTCACACATAACGTCAAGCTGTTAAGGGTGCAGCTGGAATCAGACAGCAGACGTAGCGCCAGCACAGCGTGACCTTGGCAGCGGCTGCCAGCGTGTGTGTGTGTGTGTGGACACAAGAGGCCTCACACAGACACACGAGACACACACACAAACTCTTGACTAACATACGGAATGACCAAGAAACTAATCCTACAGCATTTGACCTCTAACCCCTTGGCGGCATAGCCGTGCATTCCTGACCTCTTCACGATCGTGATTATAATTATGAACTCGGTACGACGGGAAATTTCATTCTGGCATGAGAAATACCCAAGATTATTTATGCATGACACAAAGATGAAATATAACACGGCGTAAATCACGGGATAAAAACAGCCACAGCAGACAGACGGATGTAGTTACTGATCTAATGTGAAGTCTGGTGTCACTTAGTTCAGCTTTGAGCTCACTGTACGATAGCGTGTTACTAAAAGATGATTAAACTAGCCTACAAACAGAAGTGAAATGTGTTGTTTAAAATTAAATCTTCAATATTTGCAACAACACTTCCTGTTAAAGTGTTGTCTTTTTGTCTTATTTAATTTTTTTTTCATATTTAACAGTACAAATTAAGTTGATTTATGGATTAATGGGGTGATTTATAAGGTTGTTGTTCATGTTTCCTGTATTAAATGAATTTTTTTTAAATAATTGGTGTAATATATATATATATACACACACATATACACATACACATATACATACATACATACTGTATATAAACAAATTAATATAAATTTTGGTATTTTAAAATTAAAAAATAAATAACTACTACTAAAATTAGTACATTATAATTTTATACAATATTACAAAATTATTATAAAAATATGTACAATATAAATCAGAAACAAATAAATAAATAAATAAATATTAAGAAATTGCATGGCTCTTTAAGCTGATTTATGTATTAATGGTTTCATTTATACCTGTATTTTTTAATTAATCATTATTGTCTTATCACATAGCATTATATCAAATAAATAAATATTAACATTTTAATATAGCTTTCTAAATAAAATGTATATAATTTAAATCAGACACAAATAAATAAATATCTATAAAATTTGTCAGCACAGGAAAGAAAACTCTGCAACTCTGCTTTCATGGCTCTTTAAGCTGATTTATGTATTAAGGGTTTGATTTATACTTGTATTTAAAAACAAATCAGTATTTTGTTTTATTTAACATATATAGTATAATAACAAACAAACAAATAAATAAATATTAATACATTTTAATACCATAACCTTTTAAATAAAATATATATAATTTAAATCAGAAACAAACAAATATTAATGCATTTTGATATTATAAAATATTATACATTTATTATAAAAATATATAATTTAAATTATAAACAAATTAATAAATATTAACAAATCTGCCAGCACAGGGAAGAAAACTCTGCAAAGCCTTTCATGGCTCTTTACAGTGATTTATGTACTAACGAGGTGATTTATGAGGTGATTGTTAACGACTGGCTGCACTTACTGTCACATGATCTCTTGCCCGAAATGTATCCGGAGATCTGACGAGGGTTTTGACCTTCTGTTTCCACCGAGATCTGCAGCTGTCCGCGGGACAACCAGAAGAGTTCACGACTGTTCAGATCGGCCAGGACTTCAGCCAAGTCAGAGTCCTACAGACACATGCGTTCCTCTCGTTATTCTGTTTCATTAATATTCATTTCGATCAGTAAAACTTAACTCACGTCTGCAGAGATGTTTGCTCGTATTTCTCTCAGCAGATGCTGACGGTACAACAGTTTCACTCGGACCGGCACCTTTGCAGAGACTGAAACAGAATTTTAAAAAATATATATATTGTTATTAAATTATTTTTTTATTTTTAAAGGATTTATTTATTTTAAAAAAAAATTTACATTCAATTTTTAAAAACAAATCAGTATTTTGTTTTATTTAACATATATAGTATAATAACAAACAAACAAATAAATAAATATTAATACATTTTAATACCATAACCTTTTAAATAAAATATATATAATTTAAATCAGAAACAAACAAATATTAATGCATTTTGATATTATAAAATATTATACATTTATTATAAAAATATATAATTTAAATTATAAACAAATTAATAAATATTAACAAATCTGCCAGCACAGGGAAGAAAACTCTGCAAAGCCTTTCATGGCTCTTTACAGTGATTTATGTACTAACGAGGTGATTTATGAGGTGATTGTTAACGACTGGCTGCACTTACTGTCACATGATCTCTTGCCAGAAATGTATCCGGAGATCTGACGAGGGTTTTGACCTTCTGTTTCCACCGAGATCTGCAGCTGTCCGCGGGACAACCAGAAGAGTTCACGACTGTTCAGATCGGCCAGGACTTCAGCGAAGTCAGAGTCCTACAGACACGCATCAGAAAACATCTACATTTTAGTGTTTCTAAAGATACATGACCCTGGAGCACAAAACCAGTCATAAGGGTCAATTTCTCGAAATTGAGATTTATGCATCATCTGAAAGCTGAATAAATAAGCTTTCCATTGATGTATGGTTTGTTATGATAGGACAATATTTGGCTGAGATACAACTATTAGAAAATCTGGAATCTGAGGGTGCAGAAAAATCTAAATATTGAGAAAATCATCTTTAAAGTTGTCCAAATGAAGTTCTTAGCAAAGCATATTACT
>NW_015667266.1:562034-566581 GCF_001515625.1 Sinocyclocheilus rhinocerous
CACAAACTATGCTTCATTAATATTAATTTCGCTCAGTAAATGCATGTATACATGTGTGTTTTAACTCACGTGTGCAGAGATGTTTGCTCGTATTTCTCTCAGCAGATGCTGTCGGTACAGCAGTTTCACTCGGACCGGCACCTTTACAGAGGCTGAAACAAAATAAAAAATATATATATAGTTATTAAATTACTTTTTTTTTTTTTTTTAAAGATTTATTCAATTTTTTTAAATAAATATTTTTATTATTTTTAATATTTTTTTTATTAATATTTAATTTTTTATTTCTTTGTCCTTACAGCTCCCATGAGGAACGAGTCCCTGCAGGATCAGGATGAAATGCAGATTGTTTTCCGTGTCACTGAGCGTCAACATGGCGATTCCTCCCATCCCAGAATGCACCTCGTCAGACGTCAGGATCGCACTGAAGGTTTCTGTCAGACAAACCGTAGGAAATGAGCCTAAACGTCTGAACACATCACACTATGAAAGGGATCGAATGTAAGGTTTGACACGCACCTGCAAACAGCGCTCTGTGTTTGATGACTTTGCCCTGTATCTCCTCCTTGTTGTCAGCGGTTGTCATGGAAACACGCAGCTGCTCCGCCTCCAGCTGCCGCAGGTGAGACTTCGGCAGGTTCTTCCAAACTCCACAGATCTAAACATTAAACACATTTTAATATTTTCTGTTATTTTCTATTTTAATTTTAGTTGAATTTTGTGTTCTTGTTATTGTTTAGTTTTTCCTTCATTTTTATTTTATTTTATTTTTCTTCACTTTTATTATTTTCATTTTATATTTATTAAACATTTTAATATTTTCTGTTGTCATTTTAAATTTTAGTTGAATTGTTTTTTTTTATTAATCTCTTTTTTTTCTTTTTTTTCTCTTCATTTTTCTTTTTATTTTATATTTATTAAACACGTTTTAATATTTTCTGTATTCATTTTAATTTTAGTTGAAATTTGTGTTTTTGTTAATTAGTTTTTTCTTAATTTTTATTTTATTTTTCTTAATTTTTATAATTTTTATTTTATTTTTATTTTATATTTATTAAACACGTTTTAATATTTTCTGTTTTCATTTTAATTTGAGTTAAATTTTGTGTTTTTGTTATTAATTTGTTTTTCCTCATTTTTATTTTATATTTATTAAACATGTTTTAATATTTTCTGTATTCATTTTAATTTTAGTTGAAATTTGTGTTTTTGTTATCAATTAGTTTTTTCTTAATTTTTATTTTATTTTTCTTAATTTTTATTTTATTTTTCCTCATTTTTATTTTATATTTATTAAACACATTTTAATATTTTCTGTTGTCATTTTAATTTTAGTTGAATTTTGTGTTTTTGTTATTAATTAGTTTTTTCTTCATTTTTATTTTATTTTTCTTCATTTTCCTATTTTTATTTTATATTTATTAAACACGTTTTAATATTTTCTGTTTTCATTTTAATTTTAGTTGATTTTTGTTTTTGTTATTAATTTGTTTTTCTTAATTTCTTAATATATATATATTTTTTTAAAATATTTAATTCTTATTATTTATTATAATTTTTCTTAATTTAATTTTATATATATTTTTTAAATATTTAATTCTTATTATTTATTATAATTTTTCTTAATTTAATATATTTTTTTTATTTATATAAGTTTTTGTATTTTTTTTTTCATGTAAATAGCTAAATGTTATTTCAATGGTTTTAGTTAACGATAATAACTCACCATGTCTGTATCCGCCCGCGGTACTCTGAACTCAAAGGCCGTGTTTCCATCGGAGTCCAGGAACGTGATGACGCTCGGCCTGCTCATCCTAAGAGACAAGCACAAGTGTAAAGTGAGCGACAGAGGATTGTGTTTGACATCACATCTGCTCTGGCGTGTGTGTTACCTCTGGAGCGTGATGGAGAAGGTCAGGCTCGTTCGAGCGAGTGTGAATCTGGCCCGTGCGACGCCGCTGGAGCTCGGCAGCCACGAGTCCGTCACACCCGTGAGTACAGCCACAAAATCTGTTCAACAATACCTCAGGTTAATCATACTGTCGTTTTGACCCGGAAGAAATGCATAAACATTTCTAAACAATGCATAGCTTTTAGTAAGTGAACGAAACTTTGCAGATGCTTTAAGATCTTCAAAATACACATCATTTATTTTTTTCAGATTTTTTATAGCAATGTTTTAAGAGATATAACCATTTAAATAAACATTTCGCGGTCGGGTCATTTTGACCCGGGTATGTATAGAGCATTTGGTAAAAGAATTGGTTTTAAAAGAAATTTTATTGTTAAACGATCTATGGAGTTATATTAGTGCCAAAAACTTTTGTAAAATATATTTACTGTAGCCTTTTCCCCAAATCTCTCACACTTTTGGGACTGAATTTTGTTAATAAACATGAATATGTGCGCCTATTGACGAACCACTGCAGCATGTAAAATCACTTTCTTTCACCTGAAACTAAATTTCATGCAAGTAAAATAAGTTTACATTGTTTCAAAACTTTTCAGAGTGATATTTATGTTGTTTTGTTAGAAATAAATATGTAGGTTTCCTAAATTTGGACTGTTTCAAGAATGTATTTAAATTCCATTGATTCCAATGGGGTCAACACTGGTAATTCTCAGATTATATGCCGTTATAAATTTCATACAATGATATATTACAATAAAAGATCTTAAGAATATTGAAAAAATATTTATATAAATTTTGCATTATAGTTTTTTCAGTGTAGTTCATGTGTAATTTGACATTTCGAAGAATTTCTCAATTTTTTAATTGAGTAAAAATTAGTAAATGCCGTAATAACATGGTAACATTCAAAACTCATTAATGAGAAGTTGCTGATCAGATTCAGTGTGGTTTCAGTTGAAAAATATTAAGTGATGACCATTTTGAACAGATGGTGAATGCATTATGAGGAGTGTCTGGAGTCTCACCGGTGGCGCTGTCTCGGTTGCTGTTCTCTTCAGAGCTGATGTAGGATCTGTCGTTGTAGGACTTGTGCAGGTCGTCGTCTTTCTCCTGGAAGAACTCAAACAGAGACTCCGCCTCCTTTCTCCCCGAGTCGCCTGTAACCACGGAAACCGAAATGCATGATGTCAGAAAAATCGTAGAATGCACAATAGAGCCAATGTTCTACACGGACCGGCATCCATAAACATGAGTGCAATTATGCCAAACCAGATCATCTGTCCACACTTGCTGCCATTTATCATTCAGTTTGTCTGCGAGAAACAGCGCTGGCCAGAAGTTTCCGTCATTCCCTCACACTTTTTTCCCGTATAACAGTGTGACGGCATTCCAAAAAAAACGCTGGACTGTGTTTCCATTTGTTCACCATTTGCAGAAACACACTCACACACTCATATTTCTGCATCTGTGTGTTACCTTTTGGGCATGTTTTGCAGCAGTGTCCTGGAAGCAAGACCGGATCGTCACAGGTCGGATCGGGACAGTCCTGTTTCATATTCCTGCAGCTCACCTTCCCAAACACCTTCCCTCGCCGGCTCCTCTGCTGCGCGGAGAGAGAGAAACGTGGTTTGAATTCGATGGGCGCATTTATTTATACAACTACACACCAGCTTTACAGAAATAAACAGGAAAATGCAAAATGCAACAATTATGAAACGAATTTGATTCAGCTATAAGCAGCTCTACAGAAGACAATGGAGTCATTATTCAGCTAAATTCAGTTCAGTGTTGATTCAGTTTAGTTCTACAAGTGTCAATGTTGCATCCCATTTGGCCAAAAAAATATATTTCAAAATATACAAAAATATATTAAAAATTATAAAAATATATAAAAGTAAAAAATAATATTTAAAACATATTTAAAAATGATTACGGACCGGCATCCATAAACATGAGTGCAATTATGCCAAACCAGATCATCTGTCCACACTTGCTGCCATTTATCATTCAGTTTGTCTGCGAGAAACAGCGCTGGCCAGAAGTTTCCGTCATTCCCTCACACTTTTTTCCCGTATAACAGTGTGACGGCATTCCAAAAAAAACGCTGGACTGTGTTTCCATTTGTTCACCATTTGCAGAAACACACTCACACACTCATATTTCTGCATCTGTGTGTTACCTTTTGGGCATGTTTTGCAGCAGTGTCCTGGAAGCAAGACCGGATCGTCACAGGTCGGATCGGGACAGTCCTGTTTCATATTCCTGCAGCTCACCTTCCCAAACACCTTCCCTCGCCGGCTCCTCTGCTGCGCGGAGAGAGAGAAACGTGGTTTGAATTCGATGGGCGCATTTATTTATACAACTACACACCAGCTTTACAGAAATAAACAGGAAAATGCAAAATGCAACAATTATGAAACGAATTTGATTCAGCTATAAGCAGCTCTACAGAAGACAATGGAGTCATTATTCAGCTAAATTCAGTTCAGTGTTGATTCAGTTTAGTTCTACAAGTGTCAATGTTGCATCCCATTTGGCCAAAAAAATATATTTCAAAATATACAAAAATATATTAAAAATTATAAAAATATATAAAAGTAAAAAATAATATTTAAAACATATTTAAAAATGATTA
>NW_015667266.1:572710-586422 GCF_001515625.1 Sinocyclocheilus rhinocerous
AACATATTTAAAAATGATTATTTAAAATAATATATAATTTAAAATTAATGGTGCATGCTTTATGTCAAAAAAATAATATTTCAAAACATACAAAAATATATTAAAAAATAAAATTAAAAGATTTATATAAAATTATATAGCTTCAAACGGCCCATTCTGAGCCAAACCTTCAGGAACACCAACTAAAACGAGCAGCCAGTGTCACTTCTTCCCTCCTAACGTCTAACATCTCCACTGCGTTGTTTTGAAGAGAGAATGAGAGATTCGAGTAAATTTGCCGTTTATTGCATCTGGAATGAGGTCAGTGATCATCAGTTGCAGTTCACGTCCTCCTTTTATAGAGCGAGACTATTAAACAATTTATTGTTAAGCTAAACACTTTCAAAGACACGCACGTAAACCGTCATAAACGGAGGTGAATCATAATAAATGCCTTCGACCGCTGCGTGTGCCATTGCATCAAAGTCTCTGTGGTAAGTCAGTGTTTATCTGGTTCTTTTGGAGATTATTAAAGTTCTTAGTGTCTAAAACACCAGATGCACTGATGGTTTTCTAAAGAACTAGAGCATTTGTGGAGGGTTTTTGGCTCTAAATGCAACTTAATTTTAAAGCAAAACAGCCAGACCAACAGAAGACCCGTTTTTCTTCATAGACACTCATTAGAACCAGAAATAAAGGTTCCGTTTGGAATCCAATTTATTGCTTGTTATATGATATAGTTCTTTAAAATAGCATCTGGTGCTTTAAAGAACTGAAGAACCAATGACGGGACATCAAACACTTAATAAGCCTCCAAAGAACAATATCGCAACTCGTGAACTCTTTACAGCCAAAAACGTTCTTGAAAAGGACCATCGAAGAACCTTTACAACTGTATTCTTCTTTGGAGATCAGAATACTGTTGTGTTATGTTGGTTCTGTCCAAAACATGTCTCTTAACAGATTATTAAAAGTTATTTTGGTGTTTCTGTTCTTTATAACACCAGATGCATTGATGGTTTTCTAAAGAGCTAGAGAATAAAGTGTTTTTTGGGCTTTTGGCTCTAAATGCAACCTAATCATTATCAAAAGAAGAGTTTTTCTTCATATGCACACATTAGAACCAAAACAATAAAGGTTCTAATTGGAATCCAAATGGTTTTATTGCATCTGGTGCTTTGAAGAGTTGAAGATCCAATGATGAAACATCAAAACATACATTAAAGCATTAAATCATCAGATGCATTGATGGTTTTTCTAAAGAACTAGAGGATGGAGTTATTTGTGGAGGTTTTTGGCTCTAATTTCAACCTTATTCTGACCAAAAGAAGAATTTTTCTTCATATGCACTCATTAGAACCAAAAATAAAGGTTCTAATTGGAATCCAATTGGGTTTTATTGCATCTGGTGCTTTAAAGAGTTGAAGATCCAGTAATGAAACATCAAAACAAGCCTCCAAAGACCATATAGTAACTCTAAGGACCATGTATATGATTCCACAGTTGAGTTACTGTATATTGCTCTTTGGAGATTAAAATACTGTTAAATTATGTTGGTTCTATCCAAAACATGTCTCTTAACATATTATTAAAGTTCTTCAGATCAGTGTTTTGGTGTCTCTGGTTCTTTAAAACATCAGATGCATTGATGGTTTTCTAAAAAACAACAACAACAACAACTAGAGAATGAAGTTGTTTGTGGAGGCTTTTGGTTCTAAATACAACCAAAACCCAAGCAAAACCTCCTTATTCGGATCAATTCGGATTCGGATTTTTCTTCATATGCACACATTAGAACCAAAATAATAATAATAAAGGTTCTAATTGGAATCCAAATGGTTTTATTGCATCTGGTGCTTTAAATAGTTGAAGATCCAATGATGAAACATCAAAACATACATTAAAGCATCAGATGCATTGATGGTTTTCTAAAGAACTAGAGGATTAAGTTATTTGTGGAGGTTTTTGGCTCTAATTGCAACCTTATACTGATCAAAAGAAGAGTTTTTCTTCATATGCACACCAAAAATAAAGGTTCTAATTGGAATCCAATTGCATCTGGTGCTTTAAAGAGTCTAATAATGAAACATCAAAACATACTTAGTCCCCAAAGAAGCACAGCAGCAACTCAACAACGCTTCTGGGTGAAGACCATGTATAGGGTTCTTCAGTTGAGTTATATCGCTCTTTGGAGATTAAAATGCTTACCGGATAAGCCTTTAGATATCATGGGTTCCCTCTCGGGTTGGATGGGTAACGCGGGGGTCTTGAGTCTCGAGCCCAGAGCCGATGCGATGAACGCGCAGCCCAGAATCCACAGCACTCGCGGCGCGTCCATCCCTCAGAAACTCTCCGAACTCTTCCTCTGCGCCAAAACAACGCAATTCAACGCTGATACAGACAACGAAACCAAATAAACAGTGAGGTTCTCCTCGATGTGTCTCGGTGAATGTGAGTCGTGCTCCTCACACTGATGTCTGATGTCGCGTCGCGTCGCGTCAGTGCGCACTGATTGTGCGCCGTTCGCGGCTCCCGGTTTTATCCGGTGCTCGTGAGGAGGGCCGGAGGGGGCGGGTCCTCAGATGCCCCAAAAACTTCACCTGCGAATACCAACCGTTTAATACACATCCACAAACACATGTGAATGATCTGAATCACTTTACACAGTTCGACGCTCTTTTATTCTCTGTCTGGCGTCTTTTCCGCGCGTCCAATCAAGCGTTTAGTTTCTCTTTCCGTCTAAAAATTCACATTGGAGTCAAAAATATAATGATGATAATGATAAATATATAGTTGTAGACCAGTGCTTTTGTATTTAACCATGCATTTAATTTTACGTAATTTGCTTTTTCATAACAACAGTACAATGTTTACAATTCTGTTTTTTGTTTTTTTTTTGCCCTTTTTTTCCAAATAAATATTCACCAAAAGCTTTCTGATGGGAAACAAAATAAATTAAAGTAATAAAAAAAAATAATGCATAATATAAGTTATAAAAAAAAGTTAAAATCATTTTCTGTAATTCTGAATTTAGAGGTTAAAAAATGGATGAATCAAACAGGAAAACTGATTTAAAAAAAAGATTATAATCCATTAGAATAAATACTTAAAATCCACAAACAAGTTTTAATAGTTGAAAACAAAAAGCTCTGGTGATTAAAAAGAACCCACATTATTCTGAATAGATGTAACTTCTAAATAGCTGTATAGCAACTCCTGTTGAACCCAAAGAGCCTTTATTCTGAAGAATGTCAATTTCTCCAGTGTTTTAACTGTGTTTACACGTTTTCAGAGACACTTATCCAGCCCACACTGAGTGCATCTCTCACCAGGCCTCTGGTTTGGACCTCGCAGCTCCATGATTCACATTTTAATGTGCTTCAGCATCCATCAGCCCCCTGCTTGAATCAAAGGCTGAGTGGGGAGTCCTTTATTTCTCAAGACTTCCTCCACAAGTAACTCACTGAATGCACCCTGAGAAGAACCAGGGCCTTTCTTTGAAAAGAACAATGAGGAACCAAAAGCAATTATATTTCCCTCACTAAGTCTTCAGAGAAGCCAAAAAAGTTGAGTTCTTTTAGAGATGGGGACAAACAGTTGTAAGGGGTTTTGATGAGACTAAGTTGTTTGAAGTTAAAAACAAGCACTTAAATTAATAGAAAGTGCATTCATGACTTTCATCTCGAGAGCACCGCTAACCGCAAAAGATCAATGCTTTCATTTGTCAATTGATTTCCTTTCATATAATTGTTTTATATGTATTTTCCTTTTTGGAAAAAGGTGAAACATCCCCAGCAAACAAAATATGTTCTAAGAACGTTTTGCTAATGTTGTCGCTACGTTACGAAAACGTTATTTCTGAATGTTCTCGGAACGTTCAAAACATCCTTTTTTTTTTAAAATGTTGTTTTTGGATATTCGAACGTTAAGGAAACATTCCATTTTATGATTTTGCAAACATTCTGCTAACGTTACTTTTGAATGTTCTCTGCACGTTCCGTCACGAGTAGGAACGTTTAAAAAATGTTAGATGAGTGTTCACCTGAAACGTTTCCAAAAAAAAAAAGTTCTGTGAAAAATGTATAAATGATGTTTTTGTGCTAACATTTTGAAAACATAATTAAAGACCAGATAACTGTAAAGAAAGGTTTTATTCTAAGAACGTGTTGCGAACGTTCCCTTTAAGTAAATAAAAACGTTATTTCTGAATGTTCTCTTAACGCTCAAAACACATTTTTAGAATCTTTTGAAAATGTTTGTTTTTGGTTATTCGAACGTTCAGGGAATGTTACATTTTATCATTCTGCTCGCATTTCTTTTGATTGTTCTCTGAACGTTACAGTAACATTTAAAAACCGTCCAACTAAAACGTTTCTGAAATAAAAACGTTCCACAAATAATGTTTTTCTGCTAATATATTTTTTAGAACATTAAAGTTTTATTAACTGTTTGATCGTAACTTTGCGCGAATGTTCCCTGTTAGCAGGATGACATCTTGACATTTTCCCTTTAAATTCAAAGACAGTCATAATAATAATTAATAATAATAATCTGTACTGTAAATCATGCTGGTTTGTTGCAGACCTCCCTCTCTGTATGTGGTTATGGGGTCATTTCCCCTCCGCGGGATCTGAAAGGCTCTAAACGATGGCGAATAATGGAATAATAAAATAACAAAATAATAAAGAGGCCGAATGAGTGTTTGGGGTCATAAATCAGGCGATCCGGAAACCTGGCGGTTCCCCGCGGCCTCCTCGCCATGCACATGTTAAACACGCCTATAGAGCCGCGGCTGAAGACGCTCTACATGAGAAAGACGCGCGCAATAAACGCCAGCAGGGCGCGAGAGGCGAACACAAGGCAGAAAGAGAGGGAGAGATCCAGCTTGTTCTCTTTTCACTTGTGAGATTAGAGATAAATAGAGCTACAAGAACCCAAAGATGCGTGCGAGCTCGCCTTTGTCTTCACGAGGCACGTCTTTTGATGCGCGCGCGTTGGGTTTGCGTAAAGCACTCGATCGAAGAAGTTTCGGAATTTTCGGTTCTCTTAAACAATAAGAGTCTCTAATAGGCCTAAATAAACCACTATCTTTAAATTACAGTACGTTGAAATTTATCTATAAAAATTAAGTATATAAAATGTACAAAATTGCAATTTACAAAACTGTGTATATTTATACAATACATTTTATTTAGGTTATATTAGACGATTATAAATTCAATAATAAAAACTATAACTTGATTATAATTTTGTGTTGTTTTATTAATTATTTTTACATTTATTTATTATTTTTGTTATTTTTTGTTTTGCTTGTTAGAATGTAGAATTATTATAGTTGATTTTCTATGCATTTATATAATACATTTTATTTAGGTGATATTAAACGATTATAAATTTTACATTCAATAAAAATAGCTTAATTATATTTTGATGTTATTTTATTTAATTTTTAAAAAATTACTATTATTATTATATTATCTATGATTTAATTAAGTATTATAATTTATAATTATTATAGTTGAATTTGTATACATTTATTTTATACATTTTACATATGCTACATTAAACAATTATACATTTTTTAAATTCACTAAATTATTATAAATTATTATTATTTTGTGTTATTTTATTATTACATTACCCATTTATTTATTTATTATCATTAATAAATACATTTTCCTCCTAGAATTTTTACAGTTAATGTACAATGCATTCTATACCCTCTTAATGAAGTTTCTCACGGTCATGGGTGTGTATGTGTTATAGTCTCATTATGCTCCGTTAACAGACATGTGAGACAGAACTAAACATCACAATATACACAGCAAATGGTCTGTGTGTGTATTAGCGTTTCCGAAGTGAGTTCACAGGTACACACGAGGTGCTTGAGTGTGTGTGTGTGTGTGTGTGTGAGAGAGAGGTGTGTGAGGTAAGGTGTGTTGTTTTCATGCTGATGGTGCTTCACACCTGCGCGCGCGCATCCGCCGAGAATGGGAATCGATCATCAATCGATCATGAGCTCTTTGCATTTCATCATGAGGTGATAACAGAAGATATTATGGACGCATTCACGAGGAGAAACCGACAGGAACCTCGTCTTATAATGAGGGGAGAGGTGTGTGTGTATTCTGATAAGAGTTTCAGTCTTTTCTTAGGCAAAACTTTCAGATAATACGATTGCACAAACGACGATATGTTTAAGTAGCCATGTTAATATAATTGCATCTAATTATTCTCACTTGATTCATGTCATTTTGACTATATAAATGTTTGATATATATATATATATCACAGGACAGTTAAACATTAAAATGTATAGTAGTTTGATATTTATATGGTAGTAATACCTTTAAATGCTTTAAAGTACCCTTTTCCCCCCATTGCATTTCCATACAATATACCATTTTGGACCACAGTACCATAGTATATGAATATACACTAACTTGTTTGTCATGTGTAAAAGTCAAAAATATGATTTAATATGTCTGAATCCACCTGACTACATTGAATTATCTGTGTACATTATTTAACTATTAGTCTGTTTGATTACTTTATTAGTGTATTTATTTATTTTTTCAGTATGTATTTGTTCTGCAGAGGCATTTACACTAAATCTGCTTCCATTTGAAGATGATATTTCTGTCTTTTCTTAGACAAAAGATTTCAGGTAATAGTACACAGACATATGTGTGTTTGATAAAAACTCAAATATCATAATGACACAAACACAATGTGGTATTGCCATTGATTTACCTTGTTTTTACCTTGTTTTAATTGATTTTAACCATAATATTTGTGTGAATCTAATGCAATCAGTCAGTAACATGGTATATATCAAAGGACAATGATATACTGTACATTAAACTATATAGTATATTTTGGTACTTCTATGGTGGTAGTACCTTTATATGCTTTAAATAGCCTTTTCTGAATATGTACCATGGTACTTATGAAAGTTCCATTGCATACCATTTTTGGATCGCCTTAGTATATGAATATACACTGTAAAATGTTTTGTCAGGTGTAAAAGTCAAGACACCCCAGGTAACTTATAGATTTCACCATAATTACCCAGTTGATTGATTACATTAAGAATTGCAAACCGTTTTTTTAAATGTTATGTTTAAATATGAAAGTTAGGCATTATATAATTAAATATGAACTTGTACAATTTTCCTGAACATTGGATAAAGCCAGGTTCAAAATTCTTGTCTGATTTTGTTGACATATTAGAGTTAAAGGTTTTTATAGAGGGGATTTTGGATTTCTCTTTTTATCACTTCATAAATCAGAAAATACTTTTAACAGCCAGAATAAAACGTAAAGGAATAAAAACCAGGCGAATGATATATGAGCGAACCCTTCTATAAAGGCCTTCAGAATATAGATAGGAATAAAACTCTAAGTTTTGGTGTATGTAAGTGCTGCTGAAGTAGAGAAAAAACTAATTTTGAGAAAACAGCTTTTAAAGAAATGTATTATAATTGAAATCTATATACATAAATAAAGTGCAATAATAAAACCATGCAAATGGTATATAAACAAACCCTTCTACAAAAACCTTCAGAATATAGACAGGAATAAAACTCTAAGTTTTGGTGTTTGTAAGTGCTGCAGAAGTGGAGAAACAAAATGATTTTGAGAAAACAGACTTTAAAGATATACAGTATATTGTAAAAAAAGTCTACAGATGCAAATAGATAAAGTGCAATAATAGAATGCTCGAATGATATATGAACAAACCCCTCTATAAAAACCTTCAGAATATAGATAGGAATAAAACTCTAAGTTTTGGTGTATGCAAGTGCTGCTGAAGTCGAGAAAAAACTCATTTTGAGAAAATGGTAATTGAAATCTACAAACACGAATAGATAACATGCAATTAAATAAAGACTTAAAAGTGTATTTTAGATGTTTTCCTTCCACCAACCTGAAACAACAAGTTACGTAAAGCCAAATCTCAAAATTGAGCAGTGCATGAAAAACAATGCTTATGCCTTGAATCCACCTGACTGCAATGGGCTATCTGTGTACATGAATTCACTATTAGTCTGTTTCATTGCTTTATTTGTGTGTATATCGTCTTTTAATATGCATCTGTTTTGCAGAGGGTTTTACAGCAGAACATCTGTAAATCTTCTTCTATCTGTCGGTGGATGACTGGTGTCGTGGTCCTGATGATGGTAAGTCACCGCGGCTCTCTATCTGATGAATGTTTGAAAACTGTCGGGAAACAGTAAATACACACATCCTGTCCCAATGCACACCGAGTGTTTATCATGTCCAGACATCATCATTACGACACACATACGGCGTCAGGCGGCTGACTCACTCAACATGTATTCATTTATAGGTTCTGATGCATTTTGGCAGCAGCAAAAGTAGAAATAAAACATAAAAACAACAAACTAGTCACTCGTGAGGCCAAATGAATCAGAGTTGGTTTGTGAGAAACATTTGTTTTCAGCAGGAACTCACTGATATGCCGTTTTCAAGGGCGTCACGACATGAATGCATTGTGATAATGGAATAATAATGAGAAACAGATGAAGTTAACAGGTCACTAACAGACAGAATTACTCATTTAATATGCAAATGCAGCTCCTTCATGCATATTAGGGGAGACAGACTGGTTCAATATGCGGCTTGATCAGACCCTGGTGTGAATTGGTGGCCTTGCATTTTGCTTTCTCACCTCAGTCGAACCTGGAGAACATATCATATAGACCAGTAGGAACCCAGTTAACAGGGAAAGTTATATAAATGTTAGGACAGAACACTCTTAAAATGAGGTTTATGGAACGTTCATGTAACTTTCCTAATATTTGAAATATGTTCTCATAACATTGAGAGAAAAACATTCTGTTTTACGAATATGTTATAAAATAATCATTCAAATGACGTTATATTTTGGGTGAAAATAAAGTTAGTAGAACGCTGTGAGAAACGGTTTTGTAACTTTTAAATAATGCTCTAATCACGACAAGAAAATTGGACATTTTAATGTTTTTAGAATTTTAAAAGTATACATTCAAATAAATTATATTTTGGGTGAACAAATTAGTAGAACATTGTGAGAAACGTTTTGTAAGCTTTAAATAATGTTCTAATCATGACAAGAAAACGGGATATTTTAACATTCTTTGAATCTCTTTAACTATATCTTGCTTCTCAGGTGTTTTTCCTGAGGAAAAAGATGTCAGTGATACGAACTCAAACATTTTGTATGAGCGTTATTGACTCATTTGTGTCTCTTGTTGATTATTTATCCTTAGAACTTGTAGAAGAAACATTTGAGACAAGCTAACACTTAAATGAGGCGTAACTGAGACCTCCACATGAAAGATCAACCCGTGAGCAATAAAATCAACAGTTTCTCTCTCTGATTGGCCTGTGAATGCTGATCTAGATACCACTTTCCACTTTCCCAGAGCAAGACACTCACAGAGTTTGTGTTTACAAGGTAAATGACGTGCATGCTTGTTTTCAAGCCTTGTTTTTGAGTGGTTTATCTGAACAGTAAACCGTACGACTAATGTGAGAGGCCTTTAACATTCCTCCTGTCTCTCAGACAGACCGATACTGATCGATTTTTCAGGAGACAATATACAAGACATCAGTGTGTGTGTGTGGTCCGATGAATTCACTGTCCCGTCCAAAACGTGAACACAGAGCTGAGACAATGTGCGAGAAAAGAGAAGAAGGAAGCACAATTCTAGATTCATCAAGATTCTGTCAAATGATTCAAGTATTTGAAGAAAATTGTAAATTGTTGTTCATAGAATGGATCTTTTAGACAGATTTTATTTCAGTATTAAATTTGTGTCAGATGTTTTTCACACAATTCTTAATGATAAATAAAAACACCCAAATAAGTTAATAGTTGTCATAAAATAAGAGTACTAAGCTATAAAATGAATGTTAATTGAAACTAAAACAGTAAAAAAAAAGTCATTTTCATTACTTGAAATAAAATAAATGTTAACTGAAAATAAAATAAAATACTAAAATGAAATGAAAACAATTATTTTATTTCAGCTACTTGCCAAGGCAGCATTTCTCATTTTAAAGTCATTTTCATTACTTGAAATAAAATAAATGTTAACTGAAAATAAAATAAAATACTAAAATGAAATTAAAACAATTATTTTATTTCAGCTATTTGCCAAGGCAGCATTTCTCATTTTAATTTAGTTTAAGTATTATTTAAAAAATTTAAACTAAAATTATTTAAACTAAAACTTTAATAAAAACTTTAGAGACATATTTTAAAAAATACATAAAACGACAAAAACATTTACAAAACCCCAAATTTCTACAACTTAAAAAATAAAATGAAACAAAACTATATAAATAAAATCTAATTTAAAATATTAACAAAATATGACAGTATATCAAAGATGCTAAAATAACACTGCTTATATAATTTGATGAGAAATATTTGAGTTCATATTGAGATCTCAGACTTCTTATTACAGTTTTTGGTTTCTCAGCAAATCTGAGCACAGTTTGAGACACTGTTAAGATATTTTATGAAACTTTAGATATAGCTATAATTTAGTGTCATTATTCATAAATATTTGGTGTCTGAATGCTGCCATTGACCAACAACAATCAAGTATCCCAGAGAGACATGTAATAATAAACAGGTTTTATTATTTACATATTATTTACAGTATTTCAGGAATATTTTTAAGCTTTAAAAAAAAAATTGTTAACGGGTAGTTTGACTGTGATCATGCAATTAATATTTCCAAATAATTTTATTTATTTCCTGTATATGAGTTGTGGTATCTTTGGTTATTGTACAGTATTTTAATTAGGTGTTTGTTTAATGTGCATAATTTTGGAAACACAATCTCTTGCAATCACTAAATATAATACAGAAAATATAGTCCCACTGAATATAAACAAAATAAAATCACCACAAGAACCTAGTAAGACAATAAATGAGCTTGTTTAAAAAAATTTATATACATTTTGCTTGTTTTTTCTTTAAGAGCTTCTGCCCTACAGGTGGCGCTGTTTGCATTTTGCAAACTTTTTTAAGAAGCATACATGTGATGCTGCTTTATATTTTGTCCAAAAGAAGAGATCTTAGAAGGCGGCATAATGTTCCTGTCTACCTAGGGAGCACGCCTTACGATGCTGTCTATGTAGAAAGTGTACTAGGTTTTGGAACGGAGCCGTTCCGTATTGTTATTGGTCTCAGACAGTGAGCTGACGCTGGACACGAGACCCGAATCTGAGTCTGACACAACCGACATCTCCTCAAACTTCTGAATCACGGTCCTCACCGACCCGAACGGTACATCCCGCCTCCAGCGCACACTTTCCACCCCTCCTGGACCCCGATAGGCAGAGCTGTGGCTGAGAAAGATGTGATTGGGCGGCGGCAGGTTGGGGCGGAGCTTCAGTCTTCCCTGGCCCAGTTGAAGAGCAGGACGGAGGGGGACACTGAAGTGGGAGGGGACGGCGGCGAGAAACTCTTGAGTTACTGGATTGTGGAAGGTGATCGAAGCCCCGCCCACATTTAGAAACACGCCCACTGTCTTCAGCTGAGGAGGAACAGAGGGGAGGAGCTCACGCCGTCCGTCAAACACAGCGTGAAACGCAGAGCCACGCCTTTCCAACCACCAGCCATGCCCATCACATGATGAAATCACTCCTGAGGAAGAGACAACAGGACAAGGGCATTACAGAAGGGAGGACTGAACTGTTTTTGAAGAAATCATTACTGAACACAAACGTTTAAGTTACATAAATCAAAATATTAATTAATTGTATTACACAAGAGGGCAGAAAAGTCTTGCAATACAAGTGCAGTTTTGCACTTTTGTCTATTTTGTCAAGTATCAGTTTTATTTTAGTATCTGAAGTTTTTTAATTAGATTTTATTTTCATATTTTCTGTTTTCATTTTAATTTTATTTAAAGTTTTAGTAATTTTGTTGTGTGTTTTTGCACATCAACTTAAACTAAACTGTAATGATTGTCCACTGGAGGCAAGGTGAATCCAAAAAAGAAAAAAAGAAATGAGAATCAATGTGTAGTTTCATCAAATCCAAACGTGAGCAGAAACACAATAAACAAGTCTTAGCAAAGCAAAACATGAACAAACTCACCAAACCGTGGTTACATGAAGAAAGCTAGACAATGGACAATGGCAACATGAGGGCTATATAAATCAAAAATTGGGGTCACATGACAAAATCCAACCAATGAGAAAAAGAAACACATGACATGACAGAAACCGTGACTATGAAAAAAAAGACATGAAAACAATGAATATGAAACAAAACCCAAAACCCAAGTTACATATTCCCCCCTCTAAGGGTGGTACCTGACGCCCTAGTGAAACACCCACCCCAAAAACAAACAAAACTCTAAAAGTCTAGGAGGGTGGTAATACAGAGGCGGAACAGTGGGAGGGATGGAGGGCCAGGCCCGTGAAGGAAAACAGGACCTTGATCATGGCATGGACTTTGGAGCAGTGGAGGACCTGGACTGTGGAGCAATGGCGGAGACCATAGACCGTGGAGCAATGGCAGGCCTGGAAGCCAGAGTGGAGCTGAAGACCACCAGGGCGGAGCTGGCGGGACTGAGGATCCCTACGATGACCACCAGGGTGGAGCCGGTGGAGCAGGTGACCAGAGCAGAGCATGTGACCAAGGTGAAGCCTGAGGAGCAGAAGACCACAGGAGGTCATGGCGGAGCATGGACAGACCACCTGGCTGTGACAGAACAGGCAGAGTAACCTTGAATGGTCTCAGTGGCAGTAACATGACAGGCAGAGAGTTCATGAACGGCCTCCATGGCTGTGACAGGACAGGCAAGGGGTTCAGGGATGGCCTCTTTGGCCGTGACAGGACTGGCAGAGGGTTTACGTGTGACCACTGTGGTCAAAACAGGACAGGCAAGAACCTCACAGGTTGGTGCCAACACAGGACTGAGCTCTAGGGTGTTGAGCGGGCTCTGAAGTGGATCCATGGACTTGGAACAGGCTCTGGAGCAGATTCATGGACTGGAGAGCAGTGTGCATCCCATACACACAAGATGGCAACCGCCATCATGGGCAGTACAGCTGACGGAGGGAGGACCTGCAGTCCGGACAGCACTGAGGCCACGGGGTTTGAAAGCCCTGAGGCCACAGGGATGCAAGTCGCTCGAACTGACATCATTGGTGGATCCATAACACTGTCCATTAGTCTTATCTGTCTTGGCCCAAGCTCCACATCCGCAGGAGCTTGTGTCCTATAGGCCCCCTCCCCCAAAAAAACCTTGTATGGCAGCCATGGCATGACGGGGCTCCGGCGTGGCAGCCATGATGGGTTGAGGCTCTGGTGTGGCAGTCATGACGGGACGGGTCTCTGGTGTGGCGGTCATGACAGGACGGGACTCTGGTGTGGCGCTCATGACGCGACGGGGCTCTGGTGTGGCGGTCATGACGCGACCGGGCTCTGGTGTGGTGGTCATGACACGTAGGGGCTCTGGTATGGCGGTCATGATGTGACGGGGCTCTGGTGTGGCGTTCATGACGCGATCGGGCTCTGGTGTGGCGGTCATGACGCGACGGGGCTCTGGTGTGGCGGTCATGACGCGACCGGGCTCTGGTGTGGTGGTCATGACACGTAGGGGCTCTGGTATGGCGGTCATGACGTGACGGGGCTCTGGTGTGGCGTTCATGACGCGATCGGGCTCTGGTGTGGCGGTCATGACGTGAAGGGGCTCTGG